>NW_020664593.1:60126-77773 GCF_002925995.2 Terrapene triunguis
CCCCCCCCCCCCCACACACACACCCTGCAACCTCAGCTCTGGGCTCCCTCATTCCCCCCCACCATTGTCCCCCACACACACCTCCTGCCGCCCCACCCCTGGGCTCTCTCCCCCCACCCCCACCTGCACCCTCCTTCTGCCGCAGCCCTGGGTCACTGGTAACTCACTCCCACGGCAGGTCGTTCAGCATGAATTTTAGATGTGCACAGAACACAGACAGGATTGGTTCCCATATGGTTACAGAACTGCAGTAAAGTGGAACAATTTTCAGCTTGTGTGATTGGAGGATATCTGGATGCATGTTATAAGACTGTCCTCCATAAATGAGGAAAACTTGAGGTGCCTTTATTATTCTTTTGTTCCACTCTTTCTTTCTATGGGGAATTTGCCAATGCAATATCACTGTCTTCCTTTTAAATAAACAAACAAACAAACAAACAAAAAAGGCAATGGCTGTTGAAAATAACAATTCCAGTCCTAATAACCACTGGGAAGCCTTTCTTGCTCAATTTTATCCTACTTTTTCTACAGCAAGTTACAGTGGATCAGTATATTTGATTTGGGAGAAATGAAGTAACAGCTGCCCAAACTGAGCTTGAGCACTCCTGAATTTTGAGGAGTTCAAATCTGGAAGGCAGGTGCTGAGGGGGGGCCCTGTGACGCCGCGGGGGAGCACGGCAGCATGTATGCAGCAGTGTGTCTGGCGCTGCGCGGAGACAGACACGCTGGTCTGAGTGGCACAGTAAGAGGGCTGGGGGGTTGGATGGGGCGGAGGTTTGGGGGGGCAGTCAGGGGCAGGGAGAAGGGGGGGTTAGATGGGTCAGGGGGTTGGGGGGCCAGTCAGGGGACAGACAGTGGTTGGACAGGCATGGGAGTCCCGGGGGTTTGTCAGGGGACAGGTAGGGGGTGGGGTCCTAGGGCAGAAGTTGGGGAGGGGTCTCAGGAGGGGGCAGTTGGGGACAAGGAGAAGGGAGGCTTAGATGGGGGTGGGGTCCCAAGGGGCAGTTAGGGGCTGAGGTCCCGGGAGGGGGCAATCAGGGGACAAGGAGCAGCGGCGCTTAGATAGGGGGTGGGGTCCTGGGGGGCAGTTAGGGGCAGGGGTGATCAGGGGACAGGGAGCAGGGGGGGTTGGATGGGTTGGGGTTTCTGTGGGGGGCAGTCAGAGGGAGTGGATGGTGGCAGGGTGGGGCTACCCTCCCTCCCTGTGGAGTGTCCTATTTTTTGAATGTTAAAATATGGAATCCCTACTCAAAGCGCAGCTCTCCATTCACAGCAGGCTGCAGCATGAGGTCTCAGCTACCTCACTCCCTCCCCCTCTTTCCTGTTTGTAGTGGCCAAGGGAATACTGGGAAATGTAGTTCTTTCCCTGCTCCAGGGCTGGCTCTATAGGCAGGGAGCTAACCAAGGAACTACAGCTCCCAGGGCCCCCTGTTGGTTCTCAGCTCCCATGCTGGATCCCTGCCGCCCCTGCAAATGGGCTGCCCCAAGCACGTGCTTGCTTTGCTGGTGCCTAGAGCCGCCCCTGGCTCTAACCACTAGGCACAGCTGCCCAAGTCCCAGTCTCTGACACAGTCTAGCTGGAGCATGGTTTTTGCCTCTTTTGTCCTTACCCTGCTCCACTTTAGGGAGTCATCTCCACAATTTCCCCTGCTTGCTGGAATCTCTGCCAGGGACTTTGCGATCCTCGACCATCATTTCTTTTCTGGTTCTCAGACTACAGCAGTTCAGTTAGCTGGGCCTTTGTCAGCCCTTGACAGCTTACCTTTCTCACTGGGCATATCTCAGCCAGCTGAATTTTCTTCAGCTGCTCCATATTCATCTCTCCTGTTTATCCTTCCTGTTTCCTTTCCTGAACAGGCTGGGAGACACTTTTTCTTTGTGTCAAGTATCAGAGGGGTAGCCGTGTTAGTCTGGATCTGTAAAAAGCGACAAAGAGTCCTGTGGCACCTTGTAGACTAACAGAAGTATTGGAGCATAAGCTTTTGTGGGTGAATACCCACTTCGTCAGATGCATGTGGTGGAAATTTCCAGAGGCAGGTATAAATATGCAGGCAAGAATCAGTCTAGAGATAATGAGGTTAGTTCAATCAGGGAGGATGAGGCCCTCTTCTAGCAGTTGACGTGTGAACACCAAGGGAGGAGAAACTGCCTTTGTAGTTGGCTAGCCATTCACAGTCTTTGTTAAATCCTGAGCTGATGATGTCAAATTTGCAAATGAACTGAAGTTCAGCAGTTTCTCTTTGGAGTCTGGTCCTGAATTTTTTTTGCTGCAGGATGGCTGCCTTTAAATCTGCTATTGTGTGTCCAGGAGGTTGAAGTGTTCTCCTACAGGTTTTTGTATATTGCCATTCCTAATATCTGATTTGTGTCCATTTATCCTTTTACGTAGGGATTGTCCAGTTTGGCCGATGTACATAGCAGAGGGGCATTGCTGGCACATGATGGCATATATTACATTGGTGGACATGCAAGTGAATGAACCGGTGATGTTGTGGCTGATCTGATTAGGTCCTGTGATGGTGTCGCTGGTGTAAATATGTGGGCAGAGTTGGCATCAAGGTTTGTTGCATGGATTGGTTCCTGAGTTAGAGTTACTATGGTGCAGTGTGTGGTTGCTGGTGAGAATATGCTTAAAGTTGGCGGGTTGTCTGTGGGTGAGGACTGCCTCCCAAGGCCTGTGAAAGCGAGGGATCTTTGTTCAGGATGGGTTGTAGATCACTGATGATGCGTTGGAGAGGTTTTAGCTGAGGACTGTAGGTGATGGCCAGTGGAGTTCTGTTGGTTTCTTTCTTGGGCTTGTCTTGCACTAGGAGGTTTCTGGGTACACATCTGGCTCTGTTGATTTGTTTCCTTATTTCCTCGTGCGGGTATCGTAGTTTTGAGAATGCTTGGTGAAGATCTTGTAGGTGTTGGTCTCTGTCTGAGGGGTTGGAGCAAATGCGGTTATACCTCAGCGCTTGGCTGTAGACGATGGATTGTGTGGTGTGTCCGGGATGGAAGCTGGAGGCATGAAGGTAGGCATAGCAGTTGGTGGGTTTTCGGTAGAGGGTGGTGTTAATGTGACCATCACTTATTTGCACCGTGGTGCCTAGGAAGTGGACCTCCCGTGTAGATTGTTCCAGGCTGAGGTTGATGGTGGGGTGGAAGCTGTTGAAATTGTGGTGGAATTCTTCCAGAGTCTCCTTCCCATGGGTCCAGATGATGAAGATGTCATCAATGTAGCGTAGGTAGAGAAGGGGCGTGAGTGGACGAGAGCTGAGGAAGCGTTGTTCCAGGTCAGCCATAAAAATGTTGGCATATTGTGGGGCCATGTGGGTGCCCATAGCGGTGCCACTGGTCTGGAGGTATATATTGTCACCAAATTTGAAATAATTGTGTGTGAGGATAAAGTCACAGAGCTCTTTGTATTTTTTCCTCCTACAATACTTGCTTTTACTGCTGTTGGCACATATTGGCAATTCCTCTTCACTGCAACAGATCCCACACACACTGCCACCAGGTCACAGTTCCCAAGGTAACTACACCAATGACTCCTTCGTGGCTGGCAACTCCTCCTGCTCTTCATTGGGATCACCTGAACAGGTCTGAAGCATGTTTACAATACAGCAGTACAATGGCACAACTGTGGTGCTGCAGATACGCTGCCCTAGCTACGCACTGTAGTGTAAATACATCCTACGCTGACGGAAGGGGCTTTTCGTTCATGTAGGTAATCCACCTTTCCAAGAGGCGGTAGCTGGGTGGATGGAAGAATCCTTCTGTCAAACTAGCTGCATCTACCCTGGGGGTCAGATCGACCTAACTAGGTCACACAGGGCATGAAATTTTTCACAGGCCTGAGCAATGAAGCTGGATTGACCTAAATTTTAGGTGTAGACCAAGTCTGAGTTTAGTCCAGCACCTGCCATCCTGCTGTCTGTGAGGCAGTGACAGAGTGACCAGCCAGCCTTCCTACAGCAGAGTATTATTGATTCAAAACAAAACTATTACAGAGAAAGGATATCATTAAACAATAAACAGTTCACACCCATGCTTATCACGCAATACCTGTCTGCCACATAGGACCCCAGTAGGCTTCAAAGTAATTCAGGTTCTCTCACAGGACCTGGTTCTGTTTGGGTCACAATCTCATGTCAGATTTTGGATGGGGTGAGAGCGACCTCTGTCCCCCTTTCCTCAGTCAGTGGATCATTAGATTATTTTCAGTTCTTTGTTTGACAATCTCTTAAACCAGGGTTTTCACTTGTAGGTCACCAGTCTGTACCCAACCAGACTTGGAGACTTTAAGGCCAGATGGGACCAGCCTGATCATATGTACCTAGGGCCCTGGGTGGGCAGAGCTAGCCTGTCCTGCTGAGACCTCACTGCTGTCGTTACTTGCGTTAGCTTTGATCTAGCTAGCTCAAAGCGAGTTGAGGTCTGTCTACACATACTGCAATCACAGCTCCCAATTGCAGTTCAGGGGAGCTGGAACAATTTGTATACTGGGAGTTCTGAGAGTCATTAAACCAAACTGCAAACCCTGTATATAATAGAAACCACTTCAAGCTAGGGGGTGTTGCAGCACCCACAGCACCCCTAATTCCAGTTCCTACATTGCAGTGTAGACATACTCTAGAGATGTTTCGGTGGAGTGAAGAGGGTGGAAGCCAGGCTGGAGGGGGCTGCATGATGAGGTTGGAGGAGAGGAACACAAGAGAACAGTGTTAAATGGCTCATTTGGGTCCAGAGAAGAAGGGAAGGTGCATGGTGGGTGGTAGTGGAGAAGCAGGAGTGGTCCAGGGTTGGCGTTGGGAAGATACAGGAGACCTGAGCATTCTTGTGAGGGGAAAGAGCTAGAAGAGGGCGAGGGTAAGAATATGAGAGTGGGGGAAGGGCGGTTAGTAGCTGGGAGAGGATCGGGTGGGGGGAGGTGGCGTGTTGCAGGTAGAGAGCCAGTAAGAGTTATTAGAGACAGCTGGACAGAACAAAGGCCCTGTTATCCCCGCTAGGTAAACTCCTGAGGAAAGAGCATGCTCCCACTCAGTTTGTTCAGCTACTCATGTATTTATCTGTTGTTTCAAATGACACTAATTTCCTCATTTTTCTCACAGTACAGTGAGTCTCCACTGAGCAGGGGCTGCCACCCAAACCGTGACTCTCTTTCTCTCTGTCTCTCTCCGCAGCAGGTCAGTCGCTTGTCGCTCCAAGATCCAACTGCACGGATTCCACAACACCCATCACAATGAATAAGATCATCATTTATAAGCATGGAAACTTCAACAGTTACTTCAGAGAATTGACTCCTGACATCTCCCACCTGGAGTCTGTAGACTGGAATGACGGCATCTCCTCGCTGAAGGTCATTCCTGGGTGGCCTACCAGCATCATCATTACTCGGGCAAGATCAGGGTGTTTGGGGAAGGTGAATACAGCTTTGTCAGTCATGATATGAATGATGAGATCACTTCTCTCCAGCTGATTACTGAAAACCTGCAAAATCCCCAGATCAGAAAGGCAGAAAAGGTGGGGGAGTTGCGTTGTATGTAAGATGGGAGTATGACTGCTCAGAGCTCCGGTATGAAACTGCAGAAAAACCTGAGTGTCTCTGGATAAAGTTGAGAAGTGTGAGCAACAAGGGTGATGTCGTGGTCGGAGTCTGCTATAGACCACCAGACCAGGGGGATGAGGTGGACGAGGCTTTCTTCTGGCAACTAGCAGAAGTTGCTAGATCGCAGGCCCTGGTTCTCATGGGAGACTTTAATCACCCTGATATCTGCTGGGAGAGCAATACAGCGGTGCACAGACAATCCAGGAAGTTTTTGGAAAGTGTAGGGGACAATTTCCTGGTGCAAGTGCTGGAGGAACCAACTAGGGGCAGAGCTTTTCTTGACCTGCTGCTCACAAACAGGGAAGAATTAGTAGGGGAAGCAAAAGTGGATGGGAACCTGGGAGGCAGTGACCATGAGATGGTCGAGTTCAGGATCCTGACACAAGAAGAAAGGAGAGCAGCAGAATACGGACCCTGGACTTCAGAAAAGCAGACTTTGACTCCCTCAGGGAACAGATGGGCAGGATCCCCTGGGAGAATAACATGAAGGGCAAAGGGGTCCAGGAGAGCTGGCTGTATTTTAAAGAATCCTTATTGCGGTTGCAGGAACAAACCATCCCGATGTGTAGAAAGAATAGTAAATATGGCAGGCGACCAGCTTGGCTAAACAGTGAAATCCTTGCTGATCTTAAACGCAAAAAAGAAGCTTACAAGAAGTGGAAGATTGGACAAATGACCAGGGAGGAGTATAAAAATATTGCTCAGGCATGCAGGAGTGAAATCAGGAAGGCCAAATCACACTTGGAGTTGCAGCCAGCAAGAGATGTTAAGAGTAACAAGAAGGGTTTCTTCAGGTATGTTAGCAACAAGAAGAAAGTCAAGGAAAGTGTGGGCCCCTTACTGAATGAGGGAGGCAACCTAGTGACTGAGGATGTGGAAAAAGCTAATGTACTCAATGATTTTTTTGCCTCTGTCTTCACAAACAAGGTCAGCTCCCAGACTGCTGCACTGGGCAGTACAATATGGGGAGAAGGTGACCAGCCCTCTGTGGAGAAAGAAGTGGTTCAGGACTATTTAGAAAAACTGGACGTGCACAAGTCCATGGGGCCGGATGCGCTGCATCCGAGGGTGCTAAAGGAGTTGGCGGATGAGATTGCAGAGCCATTAGCCATTATTTTTGAAAACTCATGGCGATTGGGGGAGGTCCCGGATGACTGGAAAAAGGCTAATGTAGTGCCCATCTTTAAAAAAGGGAAGAAGGAGGATCCGGGAACTACAGGCCAGTCAGCCTCACCTCAGTCCCTGGAAAAATCATGGAGCAGGTCCTCAAGGAATCAATTATGAAACACTTAGAGGAGAGGAAAGTGATCAGGAACAGTCAGCATGGATTCACCAAGGGGAAGTCGTGCCTGACTAACCTGACTGCCTTCTATGATGAGATAACTGGCTCTGTGGATGAGGGGAAAGCAGTGGATGTGTTATTCCTTGACTTTAGCAAAGCTTTTGATACGGTCTCCCACAGTATTTTTGCTGCCAAGTTAAAGAAGTATGGGCTGGATGAATGGACTGTAAGGTGGATAGAAAGCTGGCTAGATCATCGGGCTCAACGGGTAGTGATCAATGGCTCCATGTCTAGTTGGCAGCCAGTTTCAAGCGGAGTGCCCCAGGGGTCGGTCCTGGGGCCGGTTTTGTTTAATATCGTTATTAATGATCTGGAGGATGGTGTGGACTGCACTCTCAGCAAGTTTGCCGATGACACTAAACTAGGAGGTGTGGTAGATACACTAGAGGGTAGGGATCGGATACAGAGGGACCTAGACAAATTAGAGGATTGGGCCAAAAGAAACCTGATGAGGTTCAACAAGGACAAGTGCAGAGTCCTGCACCTAGGACGGAAGAATCCCATGCACAGCTACAGACTAGGGACCGAATGGCTAGGTAGCAGTTCTGCAGAAAAGGACCTAGGGGTCCCAGTGGACGAGAAGCTGGATATGAGTCAACAGTGTGCTCTTGTTGTCAAGAAGGCTAAAGGCATTTTGGGCTGTATAAGTAGGGGCATTGCCAGCAGATCGAGGGACGTGATCGTTCCCCTTTATTCAACATTGGTGAGGCCTCATCTGGAGTACTGTGTCCAGTTTTGGGCCCCACACTACAAGAAGGATGTGGAAAAATTGGAAAGAGTCCAGCGGAGGGCAACAAAAATGATTAGGGGTCTGGAGCGCATGACTTATGAGGAGAGGCTGAGGGAACTGGGATTGTTTAGTCTCCAGAAGAGAAGAATGAGGGGGGATTTGATAGCAGCCTTCAACTACCTGAAGGGGGGTTCCAAAGAGGATGGAACTCGGCTGTTCTCAATGGTGGCAGATGACAGAACAAGGAGCAATGGTCTCAAGTTGCAGTGGGGGAGGTCTAGGTTGGATATTAGGAAACACTATTTCACTAGGAGGGTGGTGAAGCACTGGAATGCGTTACCTAGAGAGGTGGTGGAGTCTCCTTCCTTGGAGGTTTTTAAGGCCCGGCTTGACAAAGCCCTTGCTGGGATGATTTAGTTGGGAATTGGTCCTGCTTTGAGCAGGGGGTTGGACTAGATGACCTCCTGAGGTCCCTTCCAACCCTGATATTCTATGATTCTATGATCACCCTGTATGAACACTCACACTATTGAGCGGAGAGCAAGGGGGTAAGAGAAGGAACCAACCTGGCCAGGGGACTTTTCAATGACAGAGCGTCTTCTCACAAGGTCCAGAGCAGCGCCTGGCTGTTGTGTGAGCACAGCAATGGAAGCAGCTGATGTTATGTAGCCCGGGAAGATGAATGGCTTCCAAACAATGGTTCCATGTATCTCAATGACAAACTTTTATTTCTGCCTCTCCTGTGACCTGCCACCACTAGAGCTGACAAGCTGCACAGCCAGCCATTCTGGGGTGTCAAGGATTAGGGGTGGCAGAGAGGAAGAGCTCTGTCCATGCTTGCACTTCATTTCTCCACACACTATTGAATGAGTGAAATTGGGATAAATGAGCCACCCACTAATCAGGAAACTGTCCAGGTGCCTCTACTGGCCAAGATGTCTCCTCACACAGACGTGATCATGCATGCCCTGAAGTGCCATCTTTATCCTGCTGGTGTTGTGACCCTCTAGGGTGGGAAAAGGAGGACTGAACATGAGATGCACCAGAGCACATTGGGGCATAGCACTCACCTCAGGCACTCTAAACCAGGCAGAGTAGCGGCTGGAACTTGGGTCTCCCACATACCAGGCCACACACACACACATGCTCTCTCTTTCCCCTCCCCAGACATTGATACGTTCTCCTGAATGGAAAACCAGCCTTTGGACACAATTCCATTGTTCTGTAAATATTCAAAAGTTTGGGGTTTTGTTCCAATGCAAAACAAAAACAAACTCTGAAACCTTGAAAGCTCCTGCTAAATAGCTCTAAGAATTTACTCTCACTATCAAAAATGTGAGCTATATTTCTAGTCTAAACTGATCTAGCATCAGCTGCTAACCATTGGATCGTCCTGCTCGATGGAAATGCTGTATACTCTGAGAAATCTCTTCCCCAGGGAGGTATTTGGAGCCTGCGATCCAGTTGTCACAGACCCTGAGGTAAATACACCTTTGTCCTTATTGCATTTCATCCTATTAATTCAAACCATTTCTCCAGTGTGTCAAGATCATTTTGAATTATAATCCTGTCCTCCAAGGTGTTTGCAGCCCCTCCCAGCTTGGTATTGTCTGCAAACTTTATAAGTGTACTCTCTGTGCCATTATCCAAATTATTTATGTCGTGGAAAGAATCACCCACGCACTGATTTTAGTTCGCAGACTCAGAGCCTGAGGCCTTTATTGCAATGCGTACCAAACGCGCTTGGGGTGCAGTTCGAAAACTGACACCCTGAGGACCGCTCGCAGGCAGCTTTTATTTCATTAAACCACAAGCAAAGTACAAACAATACGTCATGAGTTAAGAAATTGGGGTTGGGGTCAGTCCCCCCTTCCTGGCACCTTCCTCATTATTTTCCGAGAATTGGGTGTTTATTTGGGTAGAGGGGCGCTTGGTGGTTTTCCCCGGGGGTGGTACTTGGCACTAGTTTGGGTACATTTCTCGGCAAGACAAATGTTATTTTCCGGGGTTTTACGGTTAAGGGTTAAGGGGGGGGTTACCATGGGACGCCAAAAGAAGATCTATGATTGGCTAATTTTGCAGATAGCTGGAATTGGAAAATTTTGCAGATAGCTGCAACTGCAAGAATGATCAGCTCTTTGCAAAAGCAATTTCTTAATGTAAGCGGATATTCTATTTTTCAAGCGGTTTCATAAACTTGCGGTTATTATATTGCTAAAGCAGTTTCTGTTGTAGCCTTTAGCATTGTTCTGTGTTTTTCTCCCCCCCCCCCCCCCCCCCCCGGCCATTACCCTTGACTGAGTTTGGCAGAGGACTGTGTTGTTCAGTCTTGCTCAGGCTTAGGCCTGTACTGCTCTGTGTAAGGGCAGTCAGCATAACAGATCTCTGTTGGAAGGTTTATTTCGGGGCCTTCAGATTCACAGCTCTGACTATTAAAAAGAAGGCCCCCCTGTTCTATTTCCCCACACTTATGAAGATATTGAATAGAATGAGACTGAGGACAGATCCCTGCGGGACCCCAGTTGATAGGCCATTCCAGTTCAACTATGAACCATTGATAACTACTCTCTGAGTATGGTTTTCCAGCCATGTCTGCACCCACCATATAGTAGGTTTGTCTAGGCTATATTTCTGTAGTTTGTTTATGAGAAGGTCATGTGAGATGGTATGAAAGGCCTTACTAAAGTCAAGCTATATCACATCTGCTGTTTTCCCCCCATTAACAAGGCTTGTTATCCTGTCAGAGAAGGATGTTAGGCTACTTTGACATGATTTCTTCTTGACAAATCCATGTTGACTGTTTATTCACTTTTTTCCCCTTAGATGCTTATGAATTGTTTGACCATTTGCTTCTATGTCCTTCTGGGTGCCAATCCTTATCCCCCCCACCCCTTTTTTTTAATAGATAGGTGCTACATTTGCCCTTTTCCAGTCCTCTGGTATCTCTCACATACTCAACCAGTTCTCAATGAGAATTGCTAATGGCTCAGAGATCTCTTCAGTCAGTTCCTTAAGTATTCTAGAATGTTTTTCATCAGGCCCTGCCGACTTGAAGACATCAAACTTGTCCATGTAATTCTTAACTTGTTCTTTTCCTATTTCAGCCTCAGATCCTACCCTATTTACACTGATGTTTGCTATGTTAGTCATCCAATCACTGCTAAATTTTTGGTGAAAACTGAAAAAAAAAAGGCATTTAACACTTCAGCCATTGCTGCATTTTCTATTATTGTCTTTCCCTCCTCATTGAGTAATGGGGCTACCCTGTCCTCGGTCCTCCTCTTGCATTTGAAAATGCTTTCTTGTTAACCTTTATATCCCTAGCTAGTTAAATCTCATTTTGTGCCTTGGCCTTTCTAATTTTGTCCCTACGTACTTATGGGGTTTTTTTTATATTTATCCTTTGTAATTTGACTTAGTTTCCACTTTTTGTATGACTCCCTTTTGAGTTTCAGGTCATTGAAGATCTCCTGGTTAAACCAGAGAGATCCCTCACCAAACTTCTGATCTTTCCTACTCATTGGGATAGTTTGTTCTTGTGCCCTTAATAATGTCTCTTTAAAAAATTGCCAGCTCTTTTTTCCCTTAGATTTGTTTCCCAAGGGATCTTATCTACTAGTTCTCTGAGTTTGCTGAAGTCTGCCTTCTTAAAGTCAATTGTCTTTATTCTGCTGCTTCCCCTCCTACCATTCCCCCGATCATTTCATGTCACTTTCACCCAAGCTGCCTTCGGCCACAATCCCCAACAGACCACACTGTGAACATTATACAAGCTCAGTGGTTTGAGCATTGGCCTGGTAAACCCAGGATTGTGAGTTCAATCCTTGAGGGGGCCATTTAGGGATCTGGGGCAAAAATCTGTCTGGGGATTGGTCCGGCTTTGAGCCAGGGAGTTGGACTAGATGACCTCCTGAGGTCCCTTCCAATCCTGATATTCTATGATTCTAAAAGGAAAACCAAACAAACTGGCCCACTCACCCCAAGCATTAGTGCTGACTCCTTCTTCAGTAGAGCTCTCCCTCCCATACACTCCTGTTCACAGAAAAAGAACCAAGCTGAGAAAGGGAAATTTCAATGACCAAGTGCCTTCCCCCAAGATCCAGAGCAGTGCCTGGCTATTGTGTGAGCATGGCAATGTAAGTGGCTTTTGCTATGTTGCCCAGAAAGTTGGATGGCTTCTGAACTGTGATTCAATCAGTCCCAATGTAACAGGACAAGACTCACCCCTGAAGTGCCTCCTGCTGGTCATCCAGGGAATTAACATTTCCAGCCTCCAGAGCACCCTCTGCAGGCCAGTGTCCCACTAGCCACTGGGCCCAAGTCCCTCTTGGACCCCAGTGTCCTAGGGTTGTTCTGCCCCTGCATTACACCACAGTCTCTCTGGGTCTCCCCTCCCCAGGGAACCCCCAACCCCTTATCCCCACCTCACCTCAGTCTTTGGCTACTGCCAGTCACCATCTAGCCCCGCTCCCTGGGACAGACGGCAGTTTGTAAACCACTCATGATCAGCAAAGGGGGTTGGATCAGCTGCCTCTGCCTATTCCTGGGCTGCCCCTCTGCAGCACTAGTACCCTTTTTGTGGGCCCTTAACTCAGCCTGGGCCTTTGCTAGGCTGGAGCTCCCTCTGCCCTTCCCCAGCACTGCTCCACCCTCGGTACCCTCTTCAGCTTCCCATGTCCTTCTCTCTCAAGAAGTTAGAGAGAGAGTGTGTCTGCTTCTGGCCCACTGCCCTCTTATAAAGGCCAGCTGGGCCCTGATTAAGATGGCTACAGCTGTAGCTGCTTTCTCAATCAGCCCAGCCTTTCCCCTGCCACAGCCCTCTCCCAGGGCTCTTTTAAGCCCTTCAGGGCAGGAGCGGGGTAACCACCCGGCTACACCCAACGACAAGCTTTCATTGCTGTGTCCCCTGAGACCTGTCTGCCACTAGATCTGATGAGCTGCAGACCTTGTCATCTTGGGGTGCTATGGATCAGGGGGAGCCCCCACAGGGAGGCACAGAGTTAGAGCTCTGCCCATGCTTGCACTTCATTGCTCCACACACCACAGAGTCAGTGAATTTGGGAAAGCGCAGCTCATCCTGTGTAGTGCTTTATAGCCTTGTGTCCTGCTGTTTGTCCCCCAAGGCTGTGCCAGAACTTCCTATAGGACCTCACCCTCCCAATCTCCTTCATGCTCTCCCTGATTGGCAGCTTACTCAGGGGTGTTCCCTTCCTTCTGAGACCCTTCACACAGCTCTAACTAGGGTACTTATTCAGAGATCTGCTGGCCTCTGTCTGCCATTTATTTTCCTTTTGATCCCTTCTCCCTGGATTAGAGGACCTCTGGAGGTCCCTGCCAGCTCTACATTTCTATGGTTCTATGATTTCTAGGATCACAGAGGGGGCCTCAGAGATGTTAGAACTGACATTGGAACTAGCTGTCCCATTATCACTGCCAAGACACCGTGGCACTCACAGACAGATTGAAAGGAATGTCATCATAGATGAAACAGAAGGAATCAACCAAACAGATTGTCAGCAAACCTTGATCACCATAATCTGAAGATAGCATGAGATCTCCAGTTTCTACAGCTTCAGGGGGGTGGGAAAGGGGATGTTCTTTGTGGAGATAGGAACCTCCAGCACCTCCCAGTATCAGCAGGGGATAAATGAGTACCCACCAACAGGGAAAACGTCAAGGTGCTCCACTGGCCAAGATCTCTCCTCACACAGCACTGGTCATCCGTGCCCTGAGGAGAGAACGTACCATCTGAGCACTGATGGAGTTGATAACCGCCTAGGATGGGAGAAGAAGAACCACACATGAGGTGCCACCAGAGCACATTGGTGTGTAGAACCCACCCAGGGCATTGTTCAAAAACAGGAATAAGCTCCAGCCTGCAGGTGACTCCACAAACCCGCTGTGTTTCCTGCCCCTTCCATCCCAACATGCTCATATCTGCTCCCAAGTAAGGGTTGAAGGGTTTCCAGTCCGCTAGCTTCACTGAGTGATTTATTGTTAACCTGCTCTAATAAAGTGATTTACAAGGAAATTTGGATTAATGGTCTCCTGTTCCAATAGCCAGTAAAGGTTCAGTCCCCAGGAGAGCTCCTTTCTGCATAGTAACTGCCTTGGTCTAGACTGGACTTAGCTTTTCAGAGCAGAATGAACTCAGCGCCAACACATTTCCTCTGGTGATGGCACAGCTGGAGGGGAGCTGTGACTCTGCTGCATTATGCCCTCCCGCAACTCAATCCCACCAAAGCCTTTGTATGTGTGGTTCACAAGGGTCAGACCCATGGTGGAGATGGGTCAGGTGAAGAGCAGGAGTGGGGCGGCCTCCTATCCCCCATGTCTGATGTGGCATCCCATTGCAATAGAATCAAAAACAACAAGAAGTCCGCTGGCACCTTAAAGACTAACAGATTTATTTGGGCATAAGCTTTTGTGGGTAAAAAAACCCTTGTTGTTTTTGTGGATACAGACTAACACGGCTACATTGCAATAGAATGTGCAGCACAGTCTTGGTGGAGTAGCAAATGGAAAGTTAATCTAAGGGTATGTCTTCACTACCCGTTAGGGTACGTCTTCACTACCCGTCGTATCGGTGGGTAGCAATCGATTTATCCGGGATCGATATATCGCGTCTCGTTAAGACGCGATATATTGATCCCTGAACGCACTCACCGTCAACTCCGGAACTCCACCAGAGCGAGCGGCGGTAGCGCAGTCGACGGGGGAGCCGCGGCCGTCGATCCCACGCTGTGTGGACCCCAGGTAATTCGATCTAAGATACTTCGACTTCAGCTACGCTATAGCTGAAGTTGCATATATTAGATCGATTCTCCCCCACAGTGTAGACCAGTCCTTAAGTGTACGTTAATGAATAGGTAACAGACGTTATCAAGCAGGAACCCTTGTAATAGATTCATAGGGTACGTATACACGGGAATAAATGACCCGCGGCATGGCCTCGGCTGGTTCAGGTCAGCTGACTTGGACCTGTGGGGCTCAGGCTGCAGGGCTAAAAATTGATGTGTAGCTGTTTGGGTTCGGCCAGGAGCCCAGGGTCTGGGACCCTCCCCCTTCACTCCACGGAGGTACTTACAGGCTGATCAACTTAGCATCTGAACCAACTCTGAGCTCTGTGGCAAAAGGGGCTAACACAACACATTGCACTGGAAGCTCATGCACAGCTGGTTATCTACAATGACCCCTGAGTCCTTCTCGGAGTTGTTGCTTTCTAGGATAGTTGAGAAAGGGTCTCTGTAAAAATAACAACGTGGCATCATGTATTGAGTCAAACACAAAAAACTTTGTTACAAACAGGATAACTCAGGACCAACATCCAGCTCAAAACTACAAAAAAATCAAATAAAGCCATGCAACTACATGCAGAATTTTATCTCATCACATACACACCCACAGCGACTCACCAGAGAGTCAATACCTACCAACAGCAAATCAACTGTTACCAACCGCAGTGAACCCCAGACAATCTCTTTGGGATGACAGTGACCCTGTGCGGTGAGCTTGTATTTCCTAACTTGGGTGGATTTGATTTAGAGCTCAATGCTAAATGAGTATACAGCTGCTCTCTATGTAAGGTATTCCAAGGAGCCTGGCCAGAATAAAGCACAAGCACTGTAGAGCTGTGTCTAGAGGCCCAGCTCCTGGAGTCACACAATAAGGTCAGAATCTCAGCTTTCACTTAAAAATGTAAATTTCTAGCAAATTAATACTTTGAAATTGTGACCCAAGTGTAACCGATGCAGTGGTGTCTGCCTGGCTCTGCAGATAGCCTAAAACAACATCTCTGACAGGCGTGAACTGCCCCAGTCATCCCCATGGGATTTTCACTCCAATAGACATCACTCTGGGGGTCCCCGCCAACACCACCCATCTGAGAGCTCTGTGTGGGGCAGAGGAGTGCAGCAGGCCTGGTCACCTCCCAGATATACCTCACCTGCGAAGATAAATACTGGGTGAGGGCTCTGCTGCCACTCTTGACTCTCCATTTGTGGAGAAGGGATCCCCATCTCTGCTGCTGCTGCTAAGGGTGAGGGGCCCAGCTACCAGTCCTGCCAAGGATGAAGGGGTCCCATACAGCTACTCCTCCAGAGGGGAGGTGGCCCCCTTGCCACTGGTGTTATGATGAATAAATGTCCAGTAGTGGGCGCTATGTTGTGATTATGCACAGGGTAATTTCTATGTATTTGGAGAACTCTGCTTCCAGGAAGTGTTTGGTGAGAGAGAACAGAGCGTGTGGAGCAAGAAATAAAGCCCGTATGTTGCACTCTCTCTCTTCTGATGCTTGAACACTGAACATGGCATCAGAAGTGGGTCAGTGCCTGCAGTAACGTGAAACCAGAAACAAAGAATATTAATACAAAACCCAACCCCACATTCAACCGTACAATAATAACAAAGAGAAAACCGGAATCCTGGCAGCATACCAGAGCCCTGACCCTGAGCCGAGGGACATGAAAGCGGACGTGTTTAGCAGCTGGGCTTTCTTTAGAACAGAATGGCAAAAGTGTGAAAATTGCAATGGGGCGCGATACTAAGGAAAGCAAAATAAGAGTAGCCACCCTGTATGCTCCAAGAGCACATGGTTATGTCAGCAGCAGACCTAGAGGATCTATGTAAATACCTTGAAACACTCTGTCACTGTGGTGGTCACTCTCTGGAGGTGTTTAGTGAATGTTCCTACTCACTCTCCACTGTTCTCCCTTCCTGGAGGGCTGTGGTCACGCTTCCCCATGGAATAACATACAATTCCTGATGCATAAACTTAATGCAGTAACATCTCCAAAAGATATTGCAGGAAATTGCTATATTTGTCAGATGCTACAAAAGCACTTTCCACTCACAAAAATATCATATACGAAAGGTGTCTTTTTAACAAGTGTAATCAGAAATCAGATAAATTATGATAAATACCCATTCATATAATATAGGAGTGGATGGGCACATATTACATGCAAACTGGAAAAACCGACACCCACTATGAACACAAGACAAAAAACACAGATGTGGAAGATGGTAAAATACACACTCTCTTGAGCAGGACACAAAGAAACATGAGCTAAAAAGTGACTAATAGATATTGGAACAGATTCTCAAAACACCCCCACACGAGGAGCTCTAAGTGCAAGACAGTCTCTTGTCATAAGAAAGGTTTGCATTCGCTCTAACATCAACCCAGTGCCAGGTATATGTGAAACTTTGTATAGAACTAAGGAGTGAAAGACCAGCATTCCCAAAACCAGAGAAATCTTTCTTGGCAGCTAAGGTATTTAAAAGTTAGTTAATTAAAAAAAAAAAAGAGTTACTGTTTACCTATGATGGTATAACCTGTATGGGTATATAACAGAGTGTAAACTATTCAGGCAGGTTATGGTATTGATGTTTAAATTTGCGGTCTCCAATAAACATGACAAAAGGGATGTTTCGATAAATAGCTTCCCAGTAAAGCGAGCTACAGTATCATTCTGTATAGGAATTTACAGGAATTCAGAAAGTGCTTGACAGAGAGAACAACATTGGTGGAGGAAAGAATAAAGGCTAAATATTGCTCTGTCTGGGCTTTCTCTCTTTTATGCTTAAACACTGAACAACTGGATATCCAGTGGAGGGTGGGGCCAGGGTGTAGGGCTGGGGCAGTATGGAGCCCTGTGCTGTGCTGTGCCTAAGGTCCTGGATTGTCTTAATCTGCCCTGCCAAGGAGTGAGAGTTAGAAGTTGGTGTTATTAAAGCCATAGAGAGCCTAGCCAAATGGACCATTTCGCTTCATGCTATTTAGCAGCAGCCCACCAGGTTGCCACACATCAGGGTAAGCCTCCATGAGTCAGGGTAGCCAGGGCCGGCTCTAGGTTTTTTGCTGTCCCAAGCAAAAAAATTTTGGGCTGCCAAGAATACATCTCCCTGATGCGCCATGTGGCTCTGTCAGAAGGGAGACCACAGTGCATCATGGGAATGTAGTCTGGGGAAGGGTCCAGGTAAT
>NW_020664593.1:147773-159627 GCF_002925995.2 Terrapene triunguis
ACCACTTCATAGTGGTGTAGTCTGTCACTCTCCAAGCACTGATGCTGTCCGCTAGTTGTCCCCCTAGCCAGGCCGTTCTTGGAGCGTGCATGCTCTGGCACAACAACACGTTCTCCTACAACATCCAGCAAAATCAGCTATTAAGCAGCTTTGTTTGTTGTGGAGCTATGAATCCCCGGATGACCTCCCCACCCCTGGAATTATTGGATCGTGCATGGCTGAGTATGGTGCCAGCGTGGACGCAGGATGGTACAGCAACTCCAGGGGACTCAATTGTTGTTTTGCAGTGTGGTTACACTCTCTTGTGGTAGGCTGATATGAGGGAAGTCGCTTGAGGTTGAGTCACTGGATTGCATTCTGTAGAGTGGGCAGGCCAGAGATGTTATTCTTTTAACTCAGTGATGGAATTGCAACAGCCAAATTCTTTATAAAACAGGATTTAGTAAAAGTAGAAATAAACTTATTGAAAACAAAATTAATGGTCATCTCGACATAACTAGAGTTAAACTTGGTTAAAAATTAAACTATATAAAGCAATCTCAACCTGAGTTATAGAAAAGAAAAACGAACAACTCACATCCATCAGAGAGCAAACTCTGTCCACCCCTTCAGTCAGTGTTCCAGCATCCAAGCCCAGGGTTCCCTGAGATACAGTTTGCTTAGCTGCACCATTGCTCCTGCTACCTCCTTAGCTTTCAGGTGATAGTCCATTCACAAATCGACAAAGTACTTCTTTGTGGATATATTTCCTGGAAAGACATCTACCTTCCCCACCACTTCGTCAAGTACTCTGAGTTACAAGTTCACTTGTTTACACTTGGCCAATGAGAGCTTAGCCAGTTTATTTTCATAGCTCTATTCATCACCCCGAATAGACATTGTCCCAAATGCCTGGGTATGACTGCCTGTTTCAGATGGGGCTGTTTTTCATAGAACAGATGCACCCTCCTCTCCCTCCATGAATCAGGAAACATAATTAATAAATTAAGGGTGGGGGTTCATATCTCCCATCACACATTTGCTGTAATTAATGGTTTTGAATCAGAATGCCTGTTCCTGGCTCTGAGACAGTTCTGTTTTCTAGAAGTTAGGGAAATGCTTAGCTAGGATACCCAATCACATAGATTTGGCTTTCTGAAAAGGAAGGATGGTTAAATTGATAAACTGTGGTTTTACTTGAGTTAACTATCAGGTAAGTTTTAAATGTCTGAGTTATTAGGGTCATTTGGACAAAGAAACTCTCTGACAAATGTGTGGTAAATACTAGGTTAGAGACCTGGGTGTGACACTGGCAAACCAGCTACCAGCTTCTGCCAAGGTCCCCATGCCTCGCTTGAGTACTGACAAATACGTAGCTGGAACCAGTCTGGTGCACTTCTGTGTTAGTATTGGTAAAATAGTTCTTAAAATTATAAAAATGTGCATAGTGTTAAGGCTTTATTGAATTCTTGTAAGTTGCTGCCTGCATTAATCTCCCTTATAACATCTGTATCCCGTATTGTAAGTAATATCTGAACATTTGCATTGGAAGCCTCTCTAACTGTAAATCACCAGATAGGAGAGAAGCATTGACTAGTGGTAAATACTAGTCTCCAACAGAAAGTGTTATGTCCTGCCCCACAGAGAAGGCCCATCAACGCCAGGTGAGCTGTCGTGGAACATCAAAGGACAAAAATACTTTGTTGCTTGTTCTCTTCCACCCCCATGAAGAGGAGCCGTGGAAGTGAATTTCTCCCATCAGCTAAGTTTGCAACTTGAAGCAGAAGGGGGGAAGGAATAAAAAGCCCTAACAAGCTGGAACTGTATCTTTATGCTGCTGGGACTCTGAGGGACAAAGATTACTAAGCATAAGCAAAAGATCCCCAGTGCTTAGACTGGGTTAGCACTAAAGGACAGAGAGAGCAGAGGTTCTCAACCAGGGGTACGCTGCAACAGGGTCTCTGGGGTGCAACCAGGACTGTGGGACCGCTGAGCCCACCAACCTGGGCTGCCTCTCACACTGTGATCCTGATGTCAAGGTACGATCCTCTGATAGGCACTGAACTTACACAGACATCCACAGGCAGGGACACACCCAGCTGAGCTACATGAATGCTTTCCCAGCCACTTGTGAATCAACAACAGAGAGACTCCAGCCCACAGTCTAAGATCTACAAACTAAACAGGATTTGAATTAAGCAGTGTCTCACCCTGGCAGATGGTATAAGCAGGCTACAGATCCTCAGTACACAGGCCAGGACTCTTTTTCAGACTGGGATCCCCTTCCCCCATTCAAAGTCTTTGTCCTCCAAATGTTCCTCCAGGTGGGGAGTTGAGAGGCCAAGTGATGATGTCACTTCCCCTCTTTTATAGTTTCTTCCAGCTTGCTGAAAAGATCTTTTGCTGTGATGTGGGGATCAGGCAGTCCCCATTGGTCAAGCAGTCTCCATTGTCTACAAGATCTCTCAGAGAAGTCTCCACTGTATACAGATTCTGGGATAGTGGACTCTTTCCTTGATAGGTGTTGCTGAGCCATTAACCACTGTCTGGCTACTCCATTGTTGTACCTGAAAGGCTGGTTGTGGGTGTTCCCAACCTCACAACATATTTCAGAAACATAGAGTCATAGACTCATAGACTTTAAGGTCAGAAGAGACCATTATGATCATCTAGTCTGACCTCCTGCACAACGCAGGCCACAGAATCTCCACTCCTCATAGACTCATAGAATCATAGAATATCAGGGTTGGAAGTGACCTCAGGAGGTCATCTAGTCCAACCCCCTGCTCAAAGCAGGACCAATTCCCAACTAAATCATCCCAGCCAGGGCTTTGTCAAGCCTGACCTTAAAAACCTCTAAGGAAGGAGATTCCACCAAAGGTTTTTTCCTAATATCCAACCTAAACCTCCCCCACTGCAACTTGAGACCATTACTCCTTGTTCTGTCATCTGCTACCACTGAGAACAGTCTAGATCCATCCTCTTTTGAAAGTTGAAAGCAGCTATCAAATCCCCCCTCATTCTTCTCTTCTGCAGAGTAAATAATCCCAGTTCCCTCAGCCTCTCCTCATAAGTCATGTGCTCCAGCCCCTAATCATTTTTGTTGCCCTCTGCTGGACTCTTTCCAATTTTTCCACATCCTTCTTGTAGTGTGGGGCCCAAAACTGGACACAGTACTCCAGATGAGGCCTCACCAATATCGAATAGAGGGGAATGATCATGTCCCTCGATCTGCTGGCAATGCCCCTACTTATACAGCCCAAAATGCTGTTAGCCTTCTTGGCAACAAGGGCACACTGTTGACTCATATCCAGCTTCTCGTCCACTGTAACCCCTAGGTTCTTTTCTGCAGAACTGCTGCCTAGCCACTCGGTCCCTAGTCTGTAGCAGTGCATGGGATTCTTCTGTCCTAAGTGCAGGACTCTGCACTTGCATAGGCGGAGAGTTATATGGGCCCGTTTGCCCATGCTCCATCAATATTCATGAAGGTGGACCCAGATCCACCAATGTTTGGGTCCCAGACCCCGCGCTTTGGGGGGCCCTGCACCATGGGTTGGCAACGTGGGGCGCTATCACCTCGGGGGCAGCTCCCTCGCCTCCCCACAAGCAGCTTCCCCCGGTCCCCGGAGTCACTGCGTGCTGCAGAGAGGCCCCAGCGCTGACCCGACTCCCAGCCCATTGGCCAGAACCAGAGCTGCCTGGCCTTGCCTCCACAGCAGGGGGTGGGGCGTGAGGGAGCCGCAGGAAGAGAGAGCAGCAGGAAACTGTCAATGTCAGAGACACACAGACACAGCTGGGGGGTTGTGGACAGATGGAGCAGCGATGGGCATAAAATACACAGTACAGAGGGGGCTTCCTGAGGGGGCTATAGTCCCCCCCCCCCGCAGAGCAGACCCAGGCTGTGGCTGGCTCCTTCCATCACTCCCCCTGCCCCACAGAGACCCACACAACCCTCTGACCCCCCAAGAGACCCCCAATGGCCCCTGTGCCCCTGTCACCCCTCTCCAGAGAGCCCTCCCTTTGTAGCAGACAACCCCTCCCACTGCCTCCCCAGCTCCAGAGCTCCGTACAATCTCCCCCTTTGCCTTCGTCCCTCCAAGCCCATTGGCCGGAAGGATCCCAGTCTATTGACCAGCGCAGCCAAAGGGAGCTGCCCCTGAGGCAGGGTGCCTGCTTGCAGATGCAGACCTGCCTGGCCATGCCTCCACAGCATGGGGAGGGGAAGCCACAGGTGAGCAAGCCCCGGTCATCATCATCACAGGCACAGCAATTCTCTGGTTATTTAATTTCACTTAGGCAAGTAATTCAGTCTACTCTTCCTTTTCAGACAGTTTGTGGCTTTTCCTGTAAGAAAACTTACAATTTCTTTGCAAAGAAGTCCATTTATAGTTTTTTCACTTGAGAAGTATATTTTCTGATTGTTCATAAGCTCATTTATTTTATTAACTCGGTTTCATAGGCAATTTTAAAAGTCACTTGAATTGTACCTGTTTTTTTCATTGGTCCAAAACCACATGGAAGATGTGCAGATTTTTATTTCTGTGGGCTAAACCACCCTGTGTAGAAATGTAAATTTCGGAGGTAGAAAAGCTCTGCAAGGGTAAGGGTCCCTTCAGGAAATTGTCCTCAAGTCATTCATTCTTCTGGGCATTCCTATAGTGATAGAGATCAGTGTTTCCACCCACAGGGGAGAGGCAGAAGACTGGGTCAACCCTGCACTGACTCTGCCTCTACCCTTGTTCTCTGTCTGCTCCCGTTACCAGTGCCTTTGGTCTCCTACGATTTTTTGAATTGCCCCTACGATTACTCCCTCTGGATCTTCTTTCTCTGGAGCTTCTCATGAAGCAAAGTCTGTCATGACAGGTTCTTATCTCTGTAACATATTTCATTTTGATGTATTTATTAAGTGTTAATTAATGCACTATGGGAGTCCCCTTCAGCCCTCTGTATAAATTGATCCTCTTCTTTCCATATGTTTTGCCCATAGGGTTTTTTGCAGCCCTAGGGTGAGGGAAGGGGACCAGGGGTTCCCTATTTACATGATTTGCAAGAAGTGTTATCATTACTCAACGTACCAAATGTGTTTAAATGCTGTAAGTACCTTGTAAAATCCCAAAGCAAGCTCATTTTCATTTCTCATATAATCTCACATAATTAATGAAAAATGTGTGTATACTGTATATGAGTATAATTTATTAATTATTATTATTATTATTAGCTAGGTTACTGGGGGGGTTTTCAGTGTGGCAAAATGTATGCTATTTTATGGGTTGAATGATTGAATGACATAATCCCCTTCTGCCCCCCAATGTCCGTCACTAAGTCCGTTAATTTTGTCAAGTGTTTGTCGCACAACATGGTGGTGCCTCCAGCTTCCACCCCGGACACACCACACGATCCATCGTCTACAGCCAAGCGCTGAGGTACAACCGCATCTGCTCCAACCCCTCAGACAGAGACCAACACCTACAAGATCTTCACCAAGCATTCTCAAAACTATGATATCCGCACAAGGAAATAAGGAAACAAATCAATAGAGGCAGACGTGTACCCAGAAGCCTCTTGCTACAAGACAAGCCCAAGAAAGAAAGCAACAGAACTCCACTGGCCGTCACTTACAGTCCTCAGCTTAAACCTCTCCAACGCATCATCAGTGATCTACAACCCATCCTGGACAACGATCCCTCACTTTCACAGGCCTTGGATGGCAGGCCAGTCCTCGCCCACAGACAACCCGCCAACCTTAAGCATATTCTCACCAGCAACCACACACCGCACCATAACAACTCTAACTCAGGAACCAATCCATGCAACAAACCACGATGTCAACTCTGCCCACATATTCACCGGTTCATTCACCTGCACGTCCACCAATGTAATATATGCCATCATGTGCCAGCAGTGCCCCTCTGCTATGTACATTGGCCAAACTGGACTGTCACTATGTAAAAGGATAAATGGACACAAGTCAGATATCAGGAAGGGCAATATACAAAAACCTGTAGGAGAACACTTCAACCTCCCTGGCCACACAATAGCAGATGTAAAGGTAGCCATCTTACAGCAAAAAAAACTTCAGGACCAGACTCCAAAGAGAAACTGCTGAGCTTCAGTTCATTTGCAAATTTGACACCATCAGATCAGGATTAAACAAAGACTGTGAATGGCTAGCCAACTACAAAAGCAGTTTCTCCTCCCTTGGTGTTCACACCTCAACTGCTAGCAGAGGGGCTCATCCTCCCTGATTGAACTAACCTCATTATCTCCAGACTGATTCTTGCCTGCATATTTATACCTGCCTCTGGAAATTTCCATTATATGCGTCTGACGAAGTGGGTATTCACCCACAAAAGCTTATGCTCCAATACTTCTGTTAGTCTTAAAGGTGCCACAAGACTCTCTGTTGCTTTTTACAGATCCAGACTAACATGGCTACCCCTCTGATACTGTACATTTAAACAGTGTACTATATTATATATGGTAACGTAACCTGTGTATGCACACTGCAGTAGAGAGGCATTTTATGTCATTTCCTGATTCATGCAAACACTTTACTGAGGTTGAAGTTATCATGGTGGGTATGTGGTTATGATGTAAAAATGGATAGATTTTTAAAACGAGGAGCAGGAAGCGACAGTACTGGAGACAGTGAGAATTCTAAGAAATTGAAAATGACTGAAAATCCCCCATAGTCAGTTCTGCGAGGAATATGTTGCTTTTGGGTTCACATCTACAAATAGCAATCCACATGGAGCTTTGTATTTCCATCCTTGAGGGATAGCTCAGTGGTCTGAGCATTGGCCTCCTAAACCCAAGGATGTGAGTTCAATCATTGAGGAGAGAACTGGGGTTAACAACAAACAAAAAAAAACTGGCGATTTGTCCTGCTTAGAGCAGGGAATTAGACTAGATGATCTCCTGGTATTCTATGAAGTCAGTGTATTTTCAACAACATTTGAAGATAAACACCCTGTGCATGCAAGTGAGATAGTAGAATTTTTTTCAAAGAAAGCTTTCTGGGTCCAGACTTGCCAGCTAAAATGAAAAAAGTGTCAATTGTTTCTACAAAAGCACTCAAAGCTTCATACGCTGTCTCCCTTCTTGGAGCAAAACCAAAGAAGCCGCACGCAATTGCAGAAGCTCTGATTCTGCCTGCTGCTGTGGAGCTTGCAGAACACGTGCTTGATAAAAAGCAGCCAATACTTTCAAGAAAGTTCCCGTATCAAATGACACTGTGTGCTGTACAATTGAAGACATGGCTGAGGATATTGTCTCTCAACTTGTAGAGAAACTTAAAATGGCAAAAACATTTGCCCCTTAGATTGATGAGTCCCCGGCTATTAATGGAGAAGCTCAGCCGATTGCTTACATTCGATACCCTGAAACAATTGATATCAACGAGCATATACTGTTTTCCCAAAGTATAAAGGAAAACTCAACCAGAGAGGCCATTTTAAAACTAATTGACATTTTTTTTCCTGAACATGATTTGAGTTGGAATTTATGAAAATTCATCTGCACTGACAGAGTCACTGCAATGACCAGGAGAGTGAGGAGACTCAGCTAGGATCAGGAAAGAAAATCCTTCCTTGCAGTGGGTGCACTGTATCATACACAGATAGGCACTTGCTTCAAAAAAGATAAGTTCTGAGCTGCATGAAGTTTTAAATGAGTCTGTCAAAATTGTCAACTTTATCAATTCCAAGCCTCTCAATGCTCACCTGTTTCGCACTCTTTGCAAAGAGATGGGGTCAGGACATCAGCAACTGTTGCCTCACACAGAGATTCCCTGGCTTTCAAGAAGGAAAGTACTTGACAAAATGTTTGAATTGTGCACAGAAGTTCACACGTTTCTTTCTGATCATTCATTTCCACCTTCCTCTGTGTTTGACAATACTGTGTGGCTAGCTCAACTTGCCTACCTCGCAGATATATTTAGAAAGCTGAATGATCTAAACTTGTCCATGCAAGACTGCGACTCTAACATTCTGAATCTCTATGACAATGTTAATGCTTTGATCAAGAAAACTGAATTCTGGAAGTCCAAATGTGCAGACAAAGACTTCACGTGTTTTCCACTGCTTCATGCATATGCCACTGATGTTGGCACAGGGGAAATTCAATAGAGCAAAATTAAAGAAATAATAGTAGATCATTTGGCCACTTGACATCTGAGTTCGACTCATATTCCCCCAACATTTAACACAATTTAACTCAACTCGACTGGGTAAGAAACCCATTCATTTTGTCACATGTTAGCCACAGTAACCTCTCTGCCAGGCAGCAAGAAAATCTTCTTGAGCTGGCCTCAGACTGTGGGCTGTGAATGAAATGTAATGTCTCCACAATAACCCAGTTCTGGTGTTTAGTACAGAAAGAGCACATGGACCTTGGGAACCATGCTTTGGATGTTCTGTTACCTTTTAGGTCAAAATATCTTTGTGAAGGCTCATTTTCTACTGTGACTGCCATCAAGACAAAGAGTAGGAATAGGGTGACCAGATGTCCCAATGTTAGGGTCTTTTTCTTATATAGGCTCCTATTACCTCCCACCCCCTGTCCTGATTTTTCACATTTGCTGTCTGGTCTCCTGAAGTATGAATAGACTCAATGTGAAAAACATAATTGTTGCTGTCGCTTCACTGCCTCCCAGAATGACAAGGCTCACAAGAGAAAAACAGACCCAAGAATCACACTGAAAAGTAAGTACAAGATTTATATTCCAGTCAATTTATTTTATAATTATATGGTAAAAATGAGAAAGTAATCAATTTTTCAGTAATAGTGTGCTGTGACAATTTGCATTTTTATGTCTGATTTTATAAGCAAGTAGGTTTTAAATGAGGTGAAAGTTGGGGGTACACAAGACAAATCAGACTCCCGAAAGGGGTACAGTGGTCTGGAAAGGTTGAGACCCACTGCTCTACTACACCGAAGAACCATGTAGGTAATTACAGACTGTAAGTTAGGCCGTGCGTGTTTTGTATAATATAATGCTGAACAACAAGTACAAACGTGTGCATGCACCTTACCTATAAAACTAGTTTGAATGTATGCTTAGGGTGGTTTATTTATACAAGATGGCTTGAATGTATGCTTAATTGGGATGGGTGGATGTTGGTGCTGTGCACTTGTGTGTGTTGAGGGGGATAAAAAGTGTAATCAACTATTTTACATAAAATAGTTTAAACTAAGCCTTCATTTTGTCTGCATGGAGTGTATTAGACAATTATACAGTGTTAGATTTCTTTTAAGTTAGGCTGTCTGTATATGCCTGCTTGGTATAGAATAATGCTGAAAAACAAGTATGAATGTGTGTGTGTGAATGGGTGACTTATCTATAAAATACGTAGTGAGGTGGAGTGGCCTCCCTCCGAGGCTGACAGGGAGGAACCACTCCCCACCCTCTGGTGGGCAGAGCCAGGCCAGGCCCACCCCTTGTGCTGGAAGCAGAGGGGCAGAACAGGAAGTATAAGAGGCAGAATCTCCAGCTCAGTTGAGCCAGAGCCAGGGAAGGAGCCAGACACCTCTGCCTTGCTACTGGCCGCTACACTTAGGGTACGTCTACACTTACCTCCAGGTCCGACGGCAGGCAATCGATGTTCTGGGATCGATTTATCGCATCTTGTCTAGATGCGATAAATCGATCCCAGATCGATCCCGGAAGTGCTCGCCGTCGACGCCGGTACTCCAGCTCGGCGAGAGGAGTACGTGGCATCGACGGGGGAGCCTGCCTGCAGCATCTGGACCCGCAGTAAGTTCGGACTAAGGTACTTCGAATTCAGCTACGTTATTAACGTAGCTGAATTTGCGTACCTTAGTCCGAAGTGGGGGGGTAGTGTGGACCAGGCCTAAGGACCGAGCCGAGTACCCCGAGGAGACTGAGGACCGAGGAGCAACGAAGCCCTACGAACAGGTATGGGTAGAAAGTAGCCACTACTAGTAATATACAGCTATTTTGAATGCATTTCCAATGGTTTATCTATCCAATAGGACACAAGTTGGCTTGAATGCATGCTGAATTGTTTTGGTAAATAGGGCAGAATGGAGGGCGGGCAGGTGCTGTGTTTGTGTGTCATATGTTTTGCTAAAATATTCTTTTAAATTTATCTGTCCTTCAAAATCTTTACTAAAATTAAGAGGCCTCTGATACAGTATAAGCCTCTGATACAGAGCTAATTTCCAATATATATATAAAGGGCTGTGAATAAATACATTACTTTGAGTAAATGGAATAAGAGAAATTGTTCTAAAGATTAGGTATGTTTTTCACGGGAGTCTATTTACCAGTTAGACAAATGCTAAAGTAATTATGCAGAAAAAGAACACTTTATTCCTGGCCCAAAACGGCAAACAAAGAAGTCTAATTGTCCATAGGTTTTGTAAGAAGTTTGAGAGAGAAATTTCCCTGCATGCTCCTTTTGAAGGGTGGGTCATATTTCTGCAAATAAAAACTAGAACACAGGGGAAAAAAGGGGGTGGGAGGAGGTAAGGAGGCAGCATATACCAGCATTCTTATCTCTGTCCTTTAAAGAGATGGAAAATCTTTCCGCTTTATAATGAAAAATAGAGAAATAAAATCATTACAATTAAAGGCCTTTGCCCATCTAAGAATACAGAGAAAACCACATTTTAAGTTAAACAGGAATTGCTGCAATGAAAACGAGGGAGAACGTGTGGTAGTTTTAAGGCAAACATTGGGATATACTTGGGCATAGCTCGGTGTTTACAATCACCTCCCTAAGCACGAGAACAGTCACCCACCCACATGTGTTCAAACTGGTGGTAAGTCCAGAAATTACCATGTCAGGCTGAACCAATTTCCATAACTATGGGAGTTGGGTATTATTTTTCTGCTTTTCCCATGTCCACAGAGCACTTTACACATAGTGATATTTAAAATGCTCTTTCCCTTACTATTAACAAGACTAAAATTTTGCTTTTGTTTTGTAAAAAGAACAGGAGTACTTGTGGCACCTTAGAGACTAACAAATTTATTTGAGCATAAGCTTTCATGGGCTACATCCCACTTCTTCGGATGCATAGAATGGAACATATATTGAGGAGACATATATACACACATCCGAAGATGTGTGCATATGTATGCATCCGAAAAAGTGGGAGGTAGCTCACGAAAGCTTATGCTCAAATAAATTTGTTAGTCTCTAAGGTGCCACAAGTACTCCTGTTCTTTTTGCGGATATAGACTAACACGGCTGCTACTCTGAAACCTTTTGTTTTGTGTTGTTCCTTTCTTCCTCTCTCTCTCTCTCTCTCTCTCTCTATATATATGTATGTGTGTGTGTGTAAACTTCACATATACAAATCACATGACTATGTGACTACAGAATATCAGATCTTTGACGATTCTCTGATTACATTTGCTCTAGATCTTCCTTGACAGAGTTTCCCCCAACACGTCAGACTATCTTGGAAGATGGTCGGATACCTTGCCTTGCCCACAAATCCAAGAAATTGCGAACAAGGTGAGTGGCATGCAATGAAAAATGGACAACAGAAACAAATATAACAAAAGTGTATGTTGTTAAATCAAATTCTAGAGAGATTAGGGAATGAAGATACAACTTTCTTTAAAATCTAACATTCAGCACTGAAAATGGAAGCCCTCTTGATTGATTAGAAGCATGTAGTATCAGGGCCGGCTCTGGCCGCCCCAGGCAAAAAAGCCTCCTGTCGCCCCTCCCCCCCCCCGGCGCAGCAGGGGAGGGCGCCCAGCCCGGCCGCGGGCCGCTCTTCCCAACCGGCCAGAGCGCCGGGGGGAGGGCGGCGAGCCCGCCATGGCTCCGCTGGCGACCGGAGTCCCGGGAGGAGGGCGGCGAGCCCGCAGCGGCTCCGCTCTCCCCGGCGGCCGGAG
>NW_020664593.1:159637-205565 GCF_002925995.2 Terrapene triunguis
GCGGCTCCGCTCTCCCCGGCGGCCAGAGCGCCGGGGGAGGGCGGCGAACCTGCTGCGGCTCCGCTCTCCCCGGTGGCCGGAGCCGGAGCGCCACGCCGCCCCCCTCCAGGTGCCGCCCCAAGCACAAGCTTGGTGGGCTGGTGCCTGGAGCCGGCCCTGCTCTTTTGGCTCCTGTACTAGCTCATACGGCTTAGTCCAATTGTTATGTCAGACAGCTGAGTGTCGGAGACCATGTAATAGGAGGTCCTTGTATACAGTGAGACGGGTGAGATCTGCTGGCACGTTGGGATTCCACCGGGGGTCTGCTGTAGGAACCTGGACTGCAGCAACAGGGACGTTTGCTGCATTTGCCTCATGTCTAAGCTGTGCCTCCTCCCGTGCCTTAGACACCTGATTACGCTCCACCTCAGACAGCAGGGTCCGCATAAGGATATTACAGTCATCCCAGTCAGGCTTATGGCCAGGGGCGGCTCTAGGCACCAGCAAAGCAAGCACGTGCTTGGGGCAGCCCATTCGCAGGGGCGGCAGGATCCAGCATGGGAGCTGAGAACCAACAGGGGGCCCTGGGAGCTGTAGTTCCTTGGTTAGCTCCCTGCCAATAGAGCCAGCCCTGGAACAGGGAAAGAACTACATTTCCCAGCATTCCCTTGGCCATGTCATGGAAAAACTACCATACCCAATCACAGCTCGCAGGCTGCCTTTATTCTTACAGCCACTACCAACAGGAAAGAGGGGAAGGGAGTGAGGTAGCTGAGACCTTATGCTGCAGCCTGCTGTGAATGGAGAGCTGCGCTGTGAGTAGGGATACCATATTTTAACATTCAAAAAATAGGACACTCCACAGGGAGGGAGGGTAGCCCCACCCTGCCACCATCCACTCCCTCCGACTGCTCCCCACAGAAACCCCAACCCATCCAACCCGCCCTGCTCCCTGTCCCCTGATCACCCCTGCCCCTAACTGCCCCCCAGGACCCAACCCCCTATCTAAGCGCTGCTACTCCTTGTCCCCTGATTGCCCCCCCAAACTCCTGACCCATCTAACCCCCCCTTCTCCCTGCCCCGACTGCCCCTCCGAACCGCCGCCCCATCCAACCTCCCAACCCCCTTACCGTGCCACTCAGACCAGCGTGTCTGGCTCCGCGCAGCGCCAGACACACTGCTGCATACATGCTGCCGTGCTCCCCCGTGGAGCCACAGGCCCCCGCCCCCAGCACCTGCCTTCCAGATTTGAACACCTCAAAATTCAGGAGTACTCAAGCTCAGTTTGGGTAGTTGTTACTTCATTTCTCCCAAATCAAATATACTGATCCACTGTAACTTGCTGTAGAAAAAGTAGGATAAAATTGAGCAAGAAATGCTTCCCAGTGGTTATTAGGACTGGAATTGCTATTTTCAACAGCCATTGCCTTTTTTGTTTGTTTGTTTGTTCGTTCGTTCGTTCGTTCGTTTGAAAGGAAGACAATGATATTGCATTGGCAAATTCCCCATAGAAAGAAAGAGTGGAACAAAAGAATAATAAAGGCACCTCAACTTTTCCTCATTTATGGAGGACAGTCTTATAATATGCATCCAGATATCCTCCAGTCACACAAGCTGAAAATTGTTCCGCTTTAGTGCAGTTCTGTAACCATGTGGGAACCAATCCTGTCTGTGTTCTGTGCACATCTAAAATTCCTGCTGAATGACTTGCCGTGGGAGCGAGTTACCAGTGCAGAGGGGGTGGGAGAGAGCCCAGGGCTGGGGCGGCAGAAGGTGTGTGTGGGGGGCAATGGTGGGGGGAATGAGGGAGCCCAGAGCTGGGACGGCAGGGGGTGTGGGTGTGGGGGGGAGCCCAGGGCTGGGGCAGCAGGGGGTGCGGCGAGGAGCCCAGGGCTGGGATGGGGAGCAGCCAATATTTTTTTTGCTTGGGGCGGCAAAAAAACCTAGAGCCAGCCCTGGTTGCCAGCCACTCTGGAGCCTACCCCAGGCCTGGGACTGGTTTGGCAAATAGATTTTACTGAGTTTCCCCGGACCCAAGGATTCAGATACCTCCTTGTCTTGGTAGATCGATTCAGCGGATGGCCAGAGGCCTTCCCATGCCGTAACCACACTGCCAAAACAGTGGCTCTTAAATTTGTCAAAGAGATCATTCCTTGCTTCGGACTTCCCCAGTGGATGGAATCTGACAACGGAACACATTTCACATCCCAAGTCGTTCAAAAGATATCGGATGCCCTACAGATCCCCTGGAAGCTTCACACGCCATGGCGACCGCAGGCCAGTGGGGTAGTGGAGCGTACAAATCAGACTCTTAAGCGGCACCTCTCAAAGGTTTGCCAAGAGGCTTCCCTTAAGTGGCCTGATGCTTTGCCCCTTGTTTTGCTCCGCATTCGCGCTCTCCCTAAGGGCAGGTTAGGGCTCAGTCCCTTCGAGATTATGTTTGGAAGGGCATGGCCTATGAATGGTACACCGGTTCTGGCAGGGGAGTGGGAAATGGGGTGTGGCTTCTTATCTCAGTACATGTGCTCTCTGTCTGCTGTTCTTTGTTCTCTCCACAGGTATACCAAAGATTTGCAGCCTCTCCCGCTGGATGCCCCGATCCACTCCTTGCAGCCAGGCGATTCCGTACTCGTTCGGACTTGGAAGGATGAGCCTTTCCAAGAGAAGTGGAAGGGACCCCACACCATCCTGCTGGTCTCCCATACAGCAGCAAAGGTTGAGGGACAAAAGAACTGGATTCATCACTCTCGTCTGAAAGCAGTGCCTGCTCCTGAACAGTGGACCGTCCAGCCTGCAGAGAAGACTGCCAGCGACGGTCTGGGACTTAAGCTGTTATTCAGATGACAATAGTGTCTGCTGGGAATGCCCTGTGATCTCTTTGGACAGTCACAGCGCACTCCCCGCAAGACCTCTGAGCGTTGGTTGTGTTTATTTTCACAGGGCCGGCCTAACCTGGTGGCCTGGTCCCTGTTGTTTTTAATCTGCTTGCTATTGGTAATTGTTATTTTGTGGGTATTTGGGGAATTGTGATTGTTAAGCCCTAGGGTCACCTGCGCAATATGAGTTCAGGTCCAGGGTCTGCCACAGTGGTGCTCTTTGCCATAGAGACACTCCTCTTGTTAACTCCCGTTTCCCCCCAGGCACATGCGGGATGGAAAGGAATCCCTACTAATTTAGAGACAAACACATATGAGTCCCTGAAGGTTTGCTTTGCCCAAGAGTTTAACCTCTCTAACTGCTGGGTGTGCTCCCAAATCCCGCACCATGCTGCAGGGTTACCCTGGAGGGTAGTTCCCCAGAATTGGTCAGATATCTGTTGGGGATGGTTTAGTAGAGGGAAAAATGCCTCGGGTACCCCCTTGTCGCAGAACTGTACCATTGAGTCCCAGTATGCGTTAAGGGACGACCCCTGGAAGCCGCAGGCCAACTCAACATATATCCCTTCCCCTATTAGGTTGCGGCCAGTGGCCCCTGGTTTGGTGTGCTATCGACAGTTTAAGTCCAGCAATCACACCTGGTTTGCTGGGAATAGCACCTGTCAGTATTATTTATCCCCTGACAGTGACGCTTCCATCCCTGTCTATGTTAACGGCAAATCCGACTCTACCGCCCGGTTCGGATTGTTTAATGACAGACAAGCAAATAGGTGGAGTAGCGGTTATAATGGCTTGGTAGGGAATGGCCACTCCTTTTATATTTGCGGTACCTCTGCCTATAAGTGGCTACCGCATCGGTGGTATGGAAGCTGCTATCTAGGATATCTTGCCCCTCCCCTTCGTATCCTCCCTAAACTGCCCCCTGGCCGCCCTAGGCAGCATAGATCTTTGTATGCCACCCCAGAGCCCATTACAGAAGGAGACAGATTGGGTATGATCTTTCTCCCATCCTATGGAGTAGGACGACTGGCTCAATTTTATCATAGGCTCTCTGTGTTTCTCACCAAGTATGCCAATGAGACCTTGGCCATAGAGAAAAGCCTTAACTCAGAGCTTTACCAGCTCCGGTTGCTGTCCCTGCAAAACAGACAGGCCTTAGATTATGTTTTAGCCTCCCAGGGCGGGGTGTGTGTCCTTATTGGGAGTGAATGTTGTACTTATGTTCCAGAAAACTCACAGGACATTAACAAGCACGTCCTGTCAGCCGAACAGGCTTTTGAGCAGTGGAAGGCTCAGGAAAGGGAACCCACAGTTTTTGATTCCCTTTGGAGTTGGTTGCCCAACCTAGGAGGACTGGGAAATAGCCTTGTGCATCTCCTCCTCACAGGTGTGGTACTGTGCCTGGTCACCCTCCTCCTGATTGCTTGTTTTAAATTGCTCCTTCGTAAGCTTTGTGCCCCCCGTTCCCCAGAAATCCCAGCATACCCTCTCATTGAGAACCCCAGCTCTATGGCACTCAATCGTATCTTGTCTACTGAATATGAGAAAACTCAGCCAAAAGCTTGTTGAGTATTCTCAAAGGAGGGACTTGTTGACGTCATTAGGCCTATATGAACCAAAGTTCTTCCATGTTTAAACTCTGTCCTTTCATGTTTAACTCTAATCGACCTCAAAAGCCAAGGACAGAAATTGGAATGTGTAAACAGCCAGTTATCAATTACGACCTTGCTCATACCAGGTACCAAGCAATAATGATGAGGTTTGCATGTTTATAGCTGGAGAAGGGGTAATAAACTAAGGGTAAACAGGACCAAATAACTGTTTAGAGGAGTGTTACTAACAAGCTAGATTTATAGCCCTAGAATGATTTAACGGCTTAAATGTATAAACATGCCTTCGGTAGAGAGGGGAGGGGGAGTAGAGGGAGAGATAGAGGGGAGGTGGTAGAGGGGGGTGGTGGTGGTGGGGGGCTTAGTTGTAAAATGTATAAGAAGAGAGAAACTGTTTTTGCTGGTGTGCTTGATTTGAGACTTGCCTGTCTCCTTGCACCACTTTGAGATCTCAAATAAACTTTGATTGTTTCTCCACCCCGGTATGTTTATTGATGCGAAGCACACCGGGCAACGAACCCCGCTGTTGCTGTCCTCGGGCCTCTGTGCCGGCAACACCACTGCAGTCATAAGAAAAACAGTCATCTAACTGGACACCCCACACTGGAGAAAACCACACAGTGGATCATTACATCAATTGCTTCAGGAAAAAAAATCAACTCTGAAATCCTCAAACATGCATTACATCCACCGCAGTCTCCATAGTCCCTGAAATCTAAACACCAGATAGTGATCAAACCAGTAGACAAAGGGCACTATTGTAGTCCCTAATCACAATAACTGTGACAACAAGATCAAAAGTCTCTCAAACTATCTATTATAAAGAACTTAAAAATGACCCCACACCGTAATTCACAAGGAATTTAAAGACACTATCAAGTCTTTCCCCAAACAACTCCAAGAAAAGCTCTATAATCTCATCCCTCACAAACCCTCCCCATGGAACTTCTATGGGCTTCCCAAGATACCCAAACAAGGGAACCCAGGAAGATCTAGCATATCTGGCAATGGCACTCTCACGCAAGCAAAATCAGGACTCATAGAAACCATCCTCAATCCACTCACCACTGCAAGCTTCTTCCAAAACAGTACCACGTTCCTCCAGAAACTCTGCAACATTAATAATCTCCCCCAGAACACCATCCTTGCCACTCTGGATGCCACCGCCCTATACACCAACATCCCCTCACTATGATGGTATCACTGCCTGCTTCAAATACTTACAAAATAATGCACAACACTCAGAAATGCACCAACACACATCAACAAGCTCATCCATTTTATCCTTACCCACAACACCTTCATATTTAACATCAAACACTGTCCAAACCATATGAATAGCTGTGGGTAGTGGGATTTCTCTCCCCCCCACCCCGCCCCGCCCCAATATGCCAGCCCCTTCATGGACCACCTTGAGGAATGAGTTCTGGAAGAATGCACCACAAAACTAAAGTTATACCTGAAATTAAATACACCAATGACATTTTCATCCTCTGGACAGATGACCTGAGCTCCCTCATAGATTTCCACCACAATGTTAACAGCTATCTCCCATTCAGCAAACTCTCTCTAGAACACTCCCACACCAGCATCAACTGCCTGGACAATGCTATTAGCTTCAACAATGGAAACCTACAAACAGTAATACATCAGAAACCCTCGGATCATCACACTTACCTCCACAGATTCAGCAACCACCCAGACATACCAAGAAATCTGATCTACAGCCAAGCACTCAGATACTACAGAATATGCTCTGAGTTACACACCTAAACACTCTTAAAACCACCTTCACTAAACAAAGACATGCCACCAGAGATGTAGATCACATCATGGAAAGGGCCACCCAAATACCCAGGGAGAAACTCTTAATTCAGAAAACAAAAAACCCACTGACCACAGCCGCCAGTTGTCACCAATCATCCCAAACTGGGGACCACATCCTGGAAAATCTTTCCTGAACCCCCTCTTCTGGCCTTTAAACAACCCCCTAACCTAACCAAACATCATCAGAAGCAGGCTTCCCACAGACTAGGAAACACCAACTCATCGCAGCACCAGACCCTGCCAGAACAATAGATGCAAAACCTGCATACATAGCTCCACTGTTACGGTGATCAATACCACCCACAACACACCTTTTAAAACTCATGGATCCTGCACATGCCTATCACAACATGTGGTGTACCTCATCCAGTGCATCAAATGTGCCAATAACAACTATGTGGGTGAAAGCAGACAATCACTATTCTCTTGAATGAACTCACACTGAAAAATGATAATAGACAAAGCCACCTTATCACCTGTAGGCAAACACTTTTCACAAAGCGATCACTCCATATCTGATCTTTCAATACTCATTCTCAAAGGAAACCTACTCAACACTTTCAAATGACAAGCCTAGGAACTTAAATTTATAACATTGCTAGGTGCTAAAACCCATGGATTTAACAGGGACACTTGCTTTGTCTAGTTACAGATATGTAACAGACACCTACCAACTAACTCTTAATGGCAGCCTATGTGAATGTGCAACTTGATGCTCAGAGTGAAGTCAATACCCCAGTATATAAACTGCACTGAGGTATTTATGATCTCCCTGATGCTTCCAGGGATATCAGCGCCACCAACACATTCAAATGTGCTGTCTTAAGCAGTTGTTTATTTCAGGACACGGAGCCCTGGAATCCGTATCTTGGTGCATAGCTAAAGAAAAATGTCCTTTTGAATGTTGTTCAAAAGCTATTTTTACCATCACTGCTATTTGCTGGGACCGACACAGGAAACAGTCTCTCTCATCTGACCCAAGGGAGGCCTGCAAATAACTTGCACCTGGGCCTGCTCCACTTTGTTAGCCACTTCACTGAGACAGATGTGAGACTTTGGAAGCATAGAATCATAACCACTTCTCAGCCAGTGTGGGGCAGGGAAAGCCCTAGCAGTCTCTTCAGTGCACACAAATAACTGTGCAGGGGTTCCCCACCCTGCTGCCTCCTGGCTGGCCATTCCTTCCAGTTTTCTAAAAGACCAATCCTTCCTCATAGCAGGTGTGTGTTTGCGTAACTGTGTGTAAGATCCACACTCCACACTGGCTCCTGGTAAAATGCTCTGGCATCACCATGAAGGCACACTGCTAGGTACTATGCTGTTTTCTTTTCAGGCCACTCATTCACAGAGAGTAACAGCTCAAAGTCTGTCAAGTGATCATAGATTCCAGTCTCATCCACATTTCTTCTCCGTCAAAAGTGCTTTTGCCATCTTGAAGCTGCTGCCACCAGTTGTAACAGCTGTTTATAGAATCACAGGAATTTATTGGAACATTGCAAGAACCAATTCCAGCACACCAGGCGGGATTAATACTTCCTCTCAACCTTCCAAATCAAATACTATATAATAACACAATACAACAATTTAGCACTAAGATAAAAATACAGCACCATCTATGGGTCGAGGTGCTGTATATACCGATCGTTACAGTAGGTCCTCCCCTCCTGGTGTGGGGTTTTGCTTGAGCCCAATCCTTGTTCTCTGATCCCATTCCACCCATGTCAGTTTTTCTATCAAATCCAGGCCAACTATTCACATAATGATCTGCCAGTTTCCTTGCTATGTGCACTTCTCTAGGATTGTTATCTATTATCTATTTTAGGTAAGGGAAACAGAGTTTCTAACTCTTCTCCAAATTCATTAATTCATAAATAGAGCTCAGCGAACCATTTCAGTCTAATAGAACTTCATCCAAAAATGCAGTTTTTGGGCAGCTGAAACTGTTTTTGAACTTGGGTCAAATTTGGTGAAGTTTCAGCCAAATAAAAAAGGAGAAAAATGTTTGGAAGAAGTCAAAATGATGCATTCTGACATTTGTGAAATGAATTGTTTTGACTTATTTCAAAATATTTTGAAACAAGGTTTTTGTTTCAAAAAGGAAGCATATTTTTAAAAAAGCTCAAAAAAGGATGAACAAACAAAACACTGATTCTTGTGTTGTTTCAGACTGAAAAAAGCATTTTATTCAACCCAAAATTATTTTAATTATTTGTTTTTTATTTTTCATAGAAACCAAAAAAAAAAGAAAAAGAAAAAAAAAACCCAACCTCAGTTTCAGTTAGAAACAAACAATTATTTTTTTGGATTTTTCAGTTTGGCCACCAGACCAAAATATCAATTATTCACTCTGAGCTACTTGTAAGACTCATCAATCATGATGACTCCCCAACCAGCCCCCTCGTTTTCTGATGTAACCCCACATTTCAGTTGCATCCTCAGTGTAATTCCCTGTTTTCCTGAACGCCCTCAAACTATCTTCTGTATGCTTTGGGGGTCAATTTAAACATTTCCTACACCGTTTGCTGTTTATACTACTCATAATCTCTATAGTTCCCACTGGCCATATGGCTTAAAGCATCTGATGCCTTCCCCACCAGTAAGGGAAGCTCTAACCCCACCTACTGGACTAGATTGCTGTTGGTGCACTTTTTCCATTTCCAGTTCATGCTGCTGATCCTTTTCTCTCTCCTTGCTCTCCTGCTGTTGTTGCTTCTCCAGTGTTTCAAGATCATTTTGAATTCCAATCCTGGCCTTCAAGGTGTTTGCAATCCCTCTCAGCTTGGTATCATCTGCGAACTTTATAAGTGTACTCTATGTGTACAAATTATTTATGAGGATATTCAATATGTTGTGTATCTGAGTGACTCTAATGACTCAAAATTGTCGAAATAACAGGCTCAATTGAAATTATTTAATCTAAGATTATTAATCAGAGATTAGAACAGCACTATATAGAATACAGAAATAAATAGATACATTACCACCCTTTGTTGTCAGACTAAGAGCTAGATATGTGTCTGTCCTGCATCTGGAAGGGATGCACGGTGTTCATTGCTCCCCAACCTAAGTTTTCATATCACTATCATTATATCAGGTTGCAGACAAAGGAAATCTAGTTGCCAAGTATATTCTCCCAGTCCCAGAAACATATGTTGTGATGTGATTTCTATACAGTCTCAGTTTACCTGACATATGTATGAAGGCATGATTATTTACAGCTGAGAGAACTAACAATTCTTCAAGTTAATATCTCTCAGTGGGTCTTTCTTACCTCACAATCATTCTTGTAGATTTCCTCCACAGAAAACATCTACTATAATAATAATCTCTTATTAGTTTCCCTAGTCTATATATGCTTATGTTAGCGTTATATATATGCTAACATATAGTACCCCAGTCATCCCCAGGGGATTTTCACTCCAGTATCCATAAATCTCTGGTTCCCCACCAACACCACCCTGTATTTATGTTATTAAATACAGCATAATGAATAAATTCCTGAATAGGGTAACTTATTAGTCAAGACTAGTGTTCTGGGCTTTAGAATTCAGACATACTCTTTGTTGAAGATAAAGATTCTAAAGAATAGTTAATATATATAAATGAGTCAAATATACAGAAAGCAAGAACTAAATGTATTAGTATTCACTAACAAGCACTAACAAATAAAACCAGACCCAGGACAGATCCCTGTGGAACTACACTCAATAAGCCCTTCCAGTTTGATTGTAAACCATTGGTAACTATACTCTAAGTATGGTTTTCCAGCCATTCGTTCAGCCAGCTTATAGTAGGTTCGACTAGCCTACATTTCTCTAGTTTGTTTATGAGAAGGTCACGTGAGACAGTGTCAAAATCCTTTCTAAAGTATGATTATCCAGGTCAGTTGCAAGTGTTTCATTGCTATGTAGATGTACACATAGAGGTTTAAGTCTAGAAGGGTCCATTATGATATGTTGTGTGTAAATGAGTAGATGAGGAGAGAAGTGCAGCCAAAAATGTAATAAAAGATCTAGGAGGAGCCAGAATAGGGCTTTAACCTAGCACACTCCAGATAAACGTGCACCAGGGTCTCCCTCACACCACAAAAGGGACAGGCATCAGGGACGGGGTAAACCACACCAAGTACACACCTGTGCTCATGGCTCCATGAAGGAGTTGCCAAGCAATATCCCCAGCGGGCCATGGGACTAAGGTGGAATACAGGCTGGTCTACCAGGGTTCACCACCCTCAACGGGTGACATTAGGTCCCTCCCTTTGGTATCAGGATGGGACACGAGGGTGAGAAAATGAAGAGTATGGAGCACGAGCATGTACAGATGTGCCCTTGGTGTGGTTTGAAAGCATACCAGCTGCAAATCGGGGTATATGGATGGGGCGGCCGAGGGGACGCAAGGGGTAGGGGCCCTGTTAAAAGGCTTGGAGGGCCTGGAGTGTGGGGTGGGTGGGGAGAGAACCCTCCCAAAGTACTTGCTTGAGGTAAGCCCAAGAAGCGGGCGATAAGGCTGCCCTCACCTCCTGAAGTACGCACTGGGGAGTACGAAGGGTGGAGAGCACCATGTGCTGAGCGAGTGTCAGGGGGTCCACCCAGTCTTCCTGGTCATAGTCCAGGAGGTCTCTGATTCTGGCGACTTCTACCAGGATCAACCTCTGGCACACCGAGGGGGACTCCGCCACCTGAACACGAAGTTGTGGATTGCATAGCAGGGGCTTCGCAAGGAGATCCGCCCCCTCGGTGGCCACCATGGATCTGGTGGCCGAAGCCAGTTTCCATGTCTGGAGGAGCTCCTGGTAGAAGACCTGCAGCCCAGAGAGGTCTCGCAGAAGATCTCTCGGATGAAGATAAAGGAGCTGCCAGTCATGTAGAAGTCCTCAGAAGCGGCGGAGGAAGGCGTCCGCCAATGTACTCCATGCCGGACTACCTGCACCATAGAGGAGTCTCTGCAGGGTCTGGAGGCAGAAGACATGGATCTGCATGCGCAAGCACATCAGGACCTGTCCCCTTTTCTCCATGGGAAGATGGAGAACCCTCAGAGACCCAGTGCAGTCCTGGCCAAAAGAACTCCAAAACCAGCTTCTGGATATCATCCAGGAAACCCGGGGCCGGGACCAGGGTGTTGAGCCAGTGCCAGAGCATGGACAGGACAAGTTGGTTGAGCACCAGTGCCCTCCTGTGAAGGGAGAGACAGCTGACCAGTTTGGTCAGGGTCCAGTTGAGCCTGACCAGACACTCTGCAGAGGTGTACAACACCTGGAGAAAACCCACGAACTGGGGCCCAAAGCCGAACACCTGCAGAGTGCTTAGGAGATACCCATGGTCCACCCTGTTGAACTTCTTCTCCTGATCCAGGGACAGGAGAGCAAACGACAGACCATCCCTACACCCGAGCTCCAAGAGATCCTGGACCAACTACAGATTGTTAAAGATGGTACGGCCCGGGATGGTGTAGGTCTGGTTGGGGGAGACCATGTCTGCCAGCATGGACCCCAGCCGCAGCGAGATGGCCTTTGCTACGACTTTATAGTCCATGCTGAGGAGCGAGACGGGACGCCAATTCCTAAGGTCGAAGAGGTCTCCCTCCTTCGGAAGGAAGGTGAGAACGGCTTGCCTGCTCAACAAAGGGAGGACCCTGCTCCCCAAGGACTTGGCCCAGACGGTGACAAGGCCCGGGCTGAGGACATCCCAGAACATGTGGTAGAACTCCACGGTCAGCCCGTCCATACCCCGAGATTTATTAGCCAGAGTGACAGGCAGCTCCATTCGGTCTCGGTCGCCCGTACTGACCATCCGGGGTTCGTCCCAAAGCACCCCACAGGCATCGACGTCAGTTGGATCTGGGGAGATGAGGCTGGCGTAGAAAGCCCTGGCCCATCCACGCATCTCCTCCGGATACGTGAAGGGGGTGCCGTCCGCTGCCAAAAGGCAGATGATGTGCTTCTCAGCCTCTCTCTTTTTCTCCAGGGCATAGAAGAAGTGGGAGCCACGATCCAGCTCTCAAAGGAGATGGATGCGGGATTGAATGAACGTGTCCCAGGTCTGACAGTCCTCAAGGACCCAGAGCTCCTCCTGCTTCTCCCAGCAGTGGGAGAGTGGTCCTATTGGGTGCTGGGAAGTGGGCGGGCATAAGCTAAAGGCCCCTCCCCCAGACTGGGGAGGAGCTACTGAGCCCAGAACTCAATTGAAGTCGGGGGACAACGAAGAAAAAGCAGGGTTGGGGGGTCAAAGGGCCAAAACTAGGGAACCAGAAGGGGACATTGAGCAGAGAACTCTGGACCTCAAAACCTCAAAAGCATCCAAGGAGCCAGCGGACACCGCCCCGAGGAACTCTGCCCAGATGCATGAATGAACAAAAACAGGCCTCACAGTCGCAGGCCCCCCCTCAGCCAACCTCCTCTCCCTGGTGTTATATATGGCCACTTTGGCCATGGCTAGGAGGCGGTTGACAAGGTGGTCTTGCAACTTTGTGGGGCCACGGATGGATTGTGCATATATAAAAAGGCGCGGGGGAAAGTGAAGCCACAACCTCAACAAAAGGTTCTGGAGGAACCGGAAGAGGGGCTGCAAGCCGGCGCACTGCAGATAGACATACGCCAGGGTCTCCCGCACACCACAAAAAGGGCAGGCGTCAAAAAGAGGGTGAACCGGGCCAGGTACACATCCATACTCATGGCTCCATGAAGGAGCTGCCAACTAATGTCCCTGGCAGGCCGTCACCCTCTGCAGCTGGTAGAAGGTTCCACTACTTGTGTCGGGGCGGGGCACGAGGGGGGGAAATGAAGAGTTTGGAGCATGAACGTGTAGAGATGGTCCTGTGGCATGGTTCGGAAGCGAATTGGCTGCAAATCGCACAACTGGCTTGGGGTACAAAGGGGTGGGGGTCGAGAGGGCTCATGGGGCAGGGGCCTGATGAAAAGATCCAGAGGGCTTGGGGTGAGGGGTGGGTGGGGGATACCCTCTCGCAGGACCCGCTTGAGGAAAGACCTAGAAATGGGCAATAAGGCTGCCTCCATCTCCCAAAGTACGCGCTGGAGAGTACCAAAGGCGGAGAGCCCTGTGCGCCAGCCGAGTGCATAGGGATCCACCCAGTCCCCCTGGTTGTAGTCCAGGAGGCCTCTGATCCTGGTAACCTCCACCAGGACCAACCCCTTGTGCACCGAGGGCGACTCCGCCACCTGCACACAAAGATGAAGATTGTGTAGCAGGGGATCCACGAGGAGATCTGCCCCCTCGGTGGCCGCCATGGACCTGATCTCCGAGACCAGCTTCCAGGTCCAGAGGAGGTCCTGGTAGAAGACCGGCAGCTGGGAGAGGTCTCATGGAAGACCTCTCAGATGGTGATAAAAGAGCTGCTGGTCATATCAGAGCCCTTGGAGGTGGTGGAGGAAGGTCTGTGCCAACGTACTTCACACTGAGCAACCTGCACAATAAAGGAGTCTCTGCAGAGCCTGGAGGCGGAACACATGGATCTGTGCAAAACCCCCGCAGAGACCCAGTGCAGCCCTGAGCAAAGGAACTCCAGAACCAGCTTCTGGAGCTGGGCCAGGAACCTCAAGGCAATGGAGAGGCACTGGAGCAGTCCTGCCCACCTCCGCAAGCACTCAACCACCCTACTCTCCAAATCGTGCCAGATCTCCGGCGGAGAAGGATGCGTGGCAGAAAGATAAACACCAACATAGAGTAGGGAACCTGTGCCCCACCGAATGGCCTGAAGAGTGGGTAGGAGGGAGGTTGCCTGCTACCCATCCCTGACCATCAGGCCAGAGCTGTTGACCTGGGTGGAGGATGCCATTGAATACACAGCTGGCAGGCCTCCACCCGCACCAGGTCGCCCGGGTCCTGGACCACGAAGAGTACATCATCAGTGTACACTGATAGGACCATCCGCATCTCTGGCTCACGGAGCACCATCCCCATCAACTTCCTTTGGAGGAGATGGAGTAAAGGCTTGTTGTGTATTTGGTTATTGTGGTTGTGACATTGCACCCCCTAATGCTTTATAGAAATATGCTTATGAATGTAAATATGACATAACTGGAATATGTTTTATGCTAGATATGCCATGTAATATATCTTTGCAAAAGTTATGTTCTACTGCATGTATTCATCCTATTCATATGCATGTATCATTTTTATATCTGAAGTTATGAGCATTGGCTCTATGCTTGTATTTAAAGTGTTTGCTGTAGAAAGCACCTAAGGCAGATTTGAGCAACATAGTGTCAAGGGGTTATTCAAGTAAATGGAAGTACTTGGCGAACAATGGACCTTGATAGACACCAATCCACATCTGAGCTTTCCTGGGAATGTCCCTGTAGAGAAGTAAGTCATGCATGGACATGTGACTTGCCCATGTGACTCCAAGCCTCCATCTTGTAGCTGAGATTCTACACAGGGGGAGGGAGGGGTTTCCACCCACAAGAGAGAAACTAGAAAGTCCTGGGAGACCCCTCCATTTTGTCTTCAGCTGCCTCAAGAGGTATCTTCTTCACCCCCAAAGGATACCCGAAAGAAACTGGAACAAAGGACAGTAACCACAGGGGTGTGAGTGATTGCTGGACCCAGACTAGAAGGGGGCTAGTCTGTAAAAGCAGCTTATTGGAACATCTCTGAGGCTGAGATTTCATCTGTAGTCACTTTCTTACTGTATTAGGCTTAGACTTGCGTGTTTTAATTTATTTTGCTTGGTAATTCACTTTGTTCTGTCTGTTATTACTTGGAACCACTTAAATCCTACCTTTTGTATTTAATAAAATCACTTTTTACTTATTAATTAACCCAGAGTATGTATTAATACTCGGGGGGGGCAGCTGTGCAGATCTCTCTATCAGTGTTATAGAGGGTGAACAATTTGTGAGTTTACCCTGTCTAAGCTTTATACGGGGTAAAATGGATTTATTTGGGGTTTGGACCCCATTGGGAGTTGGGTATCTGAGTGCTGGAGACAGGAGCACTTCTTAAGCTGTTTTCAGTTAAACCTGCAGCTTGTGGGGGATGTGGTTCAGACTTGGATCTGTGTTTGCAGCAGGCAAGCATGTCTGGCTCAAACCAGGGAAGAGACTGAAGTCCCAAGCTGGCAGGGAAAACAGGATCAGAGGTAGACTCAGCACATCAGGTGACAGTCCCAAAGAGGGTTTCTGTGCTCCAACCTGTCACAGTGGAAATAGAATCTTGTTGTTGCTATGGCAACTGAGTTAGATGATTAGGGGATAGCCCAGCCAGTTCTGGCTGGTTTTTGGTTAGTTCAGTGTGTGGCAATAAATGGCTGCTTTTAAGGTTTACAGCTCTCTGTCTCTCAAGTGATTTCTTCCTAAAACTGTTGCCCCCAAGGATATAATAATGTGGCAATGAGGCTGGGATTCCTGTGCTGCCCCAGCAACAGAAGGAAGTAGAAGTCAAGGGAGAAAAAAAATCTTTTTGCTGTTGGAAGGGGTGAGAACTGGTTTGTTTGCACTGACTGTGCAAACTGAAACTAAAACCATGGCTACACTTACGGGGCCACTGGAGCCTTTTGAGAAGACTATAGTGCAATGGCATGTATATACTGAGCGTTTTGAGCTTTTTGTTATTGCAAATGACATTACAGAGGAAAAGAAGGTGCCAATATTCTTAAGTGTTGTAGGGATTAAGACCTACTCCCTGCTATGCAGTTTACTACACCCTGTTAAGCCTCAGACCAAATCTTACAGTGACACTGTGGAAATCCTGGGGTCCCATTTTTCTCCAAAACCACTGGTAATAGCTGAAAGATATAGGTTCCACAAAAGAGACCAAAAAGAGGACGAAACAGTTGTACAATTTGTAGCAACTTTGAAAAAGCTTGCTGAACACTGAATTTAAGAAGATATTAAATGATGCCCTACGTGACAGGTTAGTGTGTGGCCTGCACAGTGAAGCTATAGGGAAGCGCCTATTGACAAAGGCTCAGCTTACCTTACAGAAGCCAATTGATATTGCGGTCTCCATGGAACTTGCTACAAAGGAGGCACAATACATTGGTGCATCCCCTAGGGTGCATAAGGTATCACAAGAACCTACCGACAAAACTGTGGGGAGTCAGGAATGTTACCGCTGTGGTAAGACAGGTCACTATGCATCAGAATGCTGGTGTAAGGACCTGGTGTGTCGACAATGTGGCAAAAGGGACACATTGAGTGTGCCTGTAAACAAAAGAAAAAGAGGCCTGTGGTCTGGCTAACCAAAAAGGGAAATCTGCATATCCTAGAGCAAACCCAGGATGACCAAGGAGACACCTCAGCACAAGAAGTGCCATTCCACGTTTTGTCTTTGGCAGTGGCTCACATGAATATTGGGTAAACGCATTGTTCGACAGCAAACCTATACACATGGAACTGGACACTGGTGCAGCCATCTCGCTGGTCTCAGAGACTGTGTATAAAAAAAAGCTACAGCATCTTCCGTTCAAGGCAACAAAAACTGTTTTGAAGATGTATATGGGAGAAGCTGTGCCCATATTGGGCATTACTGATGTTAAGATGGAGCTTACTGGACAGGTTGCTAAATTGCCACTGTTTGTAGTGAGAGGTAATTACCCAGCCTTGATGGGTAGGTGTTGGCTTAGGAAGATTCAGCTGAACTGTGCAGAAGTGCACCTAATGACTAAAGAAGAAACCGGTCTGACCGCTATACTAAGGAAACATGCTGCTGTTTTTGGAGAGGATCTGGGAAGTATGAAGGGAATCACTGTGACATTGAACATTAAAACTGACAGTCCACCAAAATATCTGAAAGCCCGAACTGTGCCATATGCCATCAGGCCAAAAGTTGAAGTGGACCTGGAGCATCTGGTCACAAATGGAGCCCTAATACCAGTTACCCATAGTCCATGGGCAACTCCTATCATTCCAATAGTGAAGAAAGACGGTTCCCTCTGGATTTGTGGTGATTTTAAAATCACTGTCAACCCGGTGTTGTGTACAGAGCAATACCCACTTCCCCGCATCGATGACCTCTTTGAGGGCTTGGCTGGGGGACAAAAGTTCAGTAAGATTGATCTGAGTCAAGCGTATTTACAGATGCACATCGATGAAAAGTCCCAAGAGCTGTTGACTATTGTGACGCATAAGGGGCTTTATCGATACTGTCGCCTACCCTTCAGAATAACATCTGCTCCCGCCCTGTTCAAGAGAGCTATGGACCAGATCTTGTGTGGCATGCCAGGAGTTCAGTGCTATCTGGACGACATCCTGGTCACTGGAAGGAATGAGGAGGATCACCTAAAGAATTTTGAGGCTACCCTACAAAGACTGGAAGAGTATGGCCTATGAGTCCGCAAAGACAAGTGTGAATTCTTCCAGCCCTCTGTTGAATATTTGGGACACATCATTGATGCTACGGGTCTTCTTAAGGCCCCTGCAAAAGTTAAGGCTATTGTGGAGGCTTCCCATCCTCGAAATGTTAGCCAGCTTCGCTTATTTCTAGGACTATTAAACTATTATGGAACGTTCATCTCACAGTTAGCCCCACTGCTAAAACCACTTCACAAACTCCTTTGGCAGAACAAGGCCTGGAAGTGGACTGAAGCCTGTGATGTTGCATTTAACAAAGCTAAGGGTGCATTGCTAAATTCTGAAGTTCTGACACACTTTGATCCATCCTTACCCCTACAGTTGGCCTGTGATGCCTCCCATAATGGAGTGGGAGGAGTTGTGTCACACATTATGCCTTCAGGAGAAGAGAAACCTATTGCTTTTGCTTCACACACTCTTAGCAAAGCACAAACTAACTATGCCAAAATCAAACTTGAGGCACCGGAAATCATTTTCAGAATTCGGACGTTTCATCAGTACCTGTTTGGACGGAAGTTTACTTTTCTCACAGACCACCAACCTCTGACTTCAATTTTTGGACCCTGCACAGGCATTCTCCCATTAGCTGCTAGTCATATGCAGCATTGGGCATTGTTGCTTTCCATGCACACATATGAAATCAGATATCGGAAATCCACTCTGCACAGCAATGCGGATGGTCTCTCAAGGTTGCCTTTGCCAGTCAAACGTCAAGATATTGCCCAGAAGGAAATCTTTTACTTTGAACAGAAGAGAACACACCCATCACCGCTATTCAGGTAAAGAAGGCAACTTGCGTTGACCCAGTATTGTCCCAAGTTATGGACCTGGTGATGCATGGAACATCTCAACGAACCTCTCCGGTCTCACCCGACCTTGTTACCTACATGTCCAGGAGGACCGAGTTATTGATCCAATCTGGTTATTTGTTGTGGGGGAGATGTGTCATTATCCCACCATCACTGAGATCACAGATGTTAGAACAGCTACATTCCGGTCACTGTGGAATAGTCTGCATGAAGGAAATTGCACGAAGCTATTTTTGGTGGCCTGGATTGGACACTGCTATTGAAGAGAAGGCAAGAGCTTGTATGTCATGTCAGGGTGTGAGGAATGCACCTCAGTGGGCAACCCTACACCCATGGTACTGGCCTGAAAACCCATGGCAACATATTCACGTTGACTTCGCTGGCCCACTTGAAGGAAGCATGTTCTTGGTGGTGGTAAATGCCCATTCTAAATGGCCAGAATTCTCTATAATGTAGTCCACTACTGCAGAGAGTACTATCCGAAACCTATGGGGACTCTTTAGTCTTTTTGGTCTGCTAGAACAACTTATGAGCAACAATGGACCGCAGTTCGTCTCTCAGGAGTTTCAAAATTTTATGAAGGCAAATGGGATACACCACATCACTTCAGCACCATATCATCCATCCACCAATGGATTGGCTGAAAGATTTGTACGGACAATGAAACAAGTTTTGAAATCAGCAAGGGGACAATTATCTATTCAAAAGTGTCTGGACACCTTACTATCCTACAGAAACACACCTCATGCTACGACCAAGGCATCTCCGGCCTTTCTAATGATGGGACAACAGCTGTGCACTTGCTTTGATCTGCTGAAACCTTCTGAACCCCAACAAATTGTGCAATGTCAGCAGCAAGATCAAGTCATCAGGCATGCACTCAGAGCAAAAAAACCGAACCTTTAGCAGGTTTTGGCTCGGAATTATACTTCTGGAGCTAAATGGGTCCCTGCCACTGTCAGCGCTCAAACAGGACCTGTTTCCTACACAGCCCGGACTGCAGAGGATCTCACCTGGTGGTGACATGTAGATCAGCTGTTGCCAGGTCATACCAGTCCTCAGGACACATCTTCAGTTGAATTGCCTGACTTCACCACTTCCGGCGAGACACCAAATCAAGAGTCACCTGTTCCTGACTTTCCCCCTCCATTACTGGCAGCTGCGGAGATACACCCCTGCCCAGAATGAACAGATACCACATCCTCACCCATTCGCGCTACGAACCCTGAGCCCAAGCCACTTTCGGGTGCAACAACACCAGAAGTCTGCCGTAATTCACCTAGGCCACCTCAATGGCTGGATCTTTAGCTAGGGCTAACCCACGGTTACGGGGCAAAATAATCCCTGGGGTTTAGCCTGGAACGGAGGCAGTCTACCCTCTTTCTCTAGTTTACTGTTTGTTTTATTTAGGGGATGTTCTCATTAAGGGCGGAGGAATATGCTGTGTATTTGGTTGTCGTGGTAATAGAATCCTGTTGTTGCTATGGCAAATGAGTTAGATTACTATGGGATGGCCCAGCCAGTTTTGACTGGTTTTTGGTTAGTTCAATGTGTGGCAATAAATGGCTGCTTTTAAGGTTTACAGCTCTCTGTGGCTCAAGTGATTTCTTCCTAAAACTGTTGCCTGCAAGGATATAACAGGGCTCAACAGCCAGAGCCTGCAGCTGGCCTGACAGCGGGCAGCCTTGTCTCATTCCTCGCCCAAAGCTAACAGATACCATCATGATCCAGTTTAGCCTGACCAAACACTCCGCGGAAGCGTACAGCACCTGGAGAAAACCCATGAATTGGGTCCCAAAGCCAAACGCCCACAGAGTGCCCAGGAGATACCCATGGTCCATCCGGTCAAACGTCTTCTCCTGATCCAGAGACAGGAGCACAAATGACAGATGATCCCTACACCCAAGCTCAAGGAGATCCTGGACCAAATAGAAGTAGTTGAAGATGGTGCAGCCTGGGATGGTGTAGATCTGGTCAGGATGGACTAAGTCCACCAGCACAGACCCCAGCCACAGCGAGGTGGCCTTCTTCAGAAGCAAGGCAAGCATGCTCCTGTGCACGACAGAGGGAGGACCCTGCTCTCCAAGGACTTGGCCCAGATGGTGATAAGGTCTGGACGAGGACATCCCAGAACACGTGGTAGAACTCCACAGTCAGCCCGTCCATGCCCGGAGAGTTATTGATGGGCATGCAGCGGAGGGCTTCTGAGAACTTGGCCAGAGTGAGAGGCAGCTGACTTTGTGGGTGATCCGGGGATGGGGCTGGAGCACCCATGGGGAAAAATTGGTGGGTGCTCTGCACCCACCGGCAGCCAAGCTCCCCTCCCCGCAGCTTCACCCCAGCTCACTTCCACCTCCTCCTCTGAGCGCACCGCATCCCCGCTTCTCCGCCTACCTTCCAGCGCTTGCCGCCGCAGAACAGCTATTTCTCAGCGTAACAAGCTCCGGGAGGGAGGAGGGGAGGAGCAGGAAAGCAGCGTGCTCAGGGGAGTCGGCGGGGAAGAGGCAGGGCCGGAGCGGGGATTTGGGGAAGGGGTTGGAATAGGGGCAGAGAGGGGGTGGAGTTGGGGTGGGGACTTTGCGGAAGGGGTTGGAATGGAGGCGGGGCAGGGATGGGGTGGGGTGGGGTGGAGTTGTGGTGGGGCCATGGGCGGGGGGGGGTTGGAGCACAAGCGGCAGCAGAAGTCGGTGCCTATGGTGCCGGGCCCAACAGTCCTCGAGGCCCCAGAGCTCCTCACACTTCTCCCAGCAGTGGGAGAGTGGAGATATATAAGCCCTAGGCTCATTAAGGCGTTGTTCCCTGTAGACTAGGAAGGGTTGCTATACGTTAATTGGAGCACCTGTAGTCAATTAAGGCCCTGTGAAGAACCTAATAAAAAACCCTGCTTCAGGCAGACAGGGTGGTACAAGTAAGGAGTAAGGACTGGAGTTTAGTGATTTGTTGCTGACAATTGAAAGACTGGAGAACTGGAGGAAGGGAGATCCCAGGGAGACTCCCTTCCCCAGCATCAAGTACCGCATTTCCCCAAAACATGCCTCCATTAGAAGCTGCTTAGTCAATGAGGTTGACTGTCCCATTCTCCTGCTTTGATGCTTTCTACTAATAATACTAACCTAGAGAACTAGAAGAATTCTTCTGCCAACTCTGCCTTAAGTAAATTTTTCACAACTACCACATCTCCACTGCAATCATAAGAAAATAATTATCTAACTGGTCACCCCACAGCGCAGAAAACCACATAATGGATCATTACATCGATTGCTTCAGGGAAAAAATATCAACTGTGAAATCTTCAGACATGCATTACATCCACCGCAGTCTCTGTACCGCTCAAGGGATAGTCCCTGAAATCCAACCACCAGTAGACAAAAGGTAGTCCCTAATCGAGATAACTTTGTCAACAAGACCAACACACGAGTCTCTGACACCACTTACTATAAAAAACCACCCCACACCATAATTCACACAGGTATTTAAAGACAGTGTCAAATCTTTCCCCAAACAACTCTAAGAAAAGCTCTATAATCTCATCCTCCCTCAAACCCTCCCCATGGAACTTCTACGTGCTTCCCAAGATACTCAAACAGGGGAACCCAGGCAAACCTATCGATCTGGCCCTCACTCAAGCAATATCAGGACTCACAGAAACCATCCTCAATCCGCTCAATCCGCAAGCTTCCTCCAAACACTTCCAAGTTTCTCCAGAAACTCTGCAACATTAACAACCTCCCGCAGAACACCATCCCTGCCACCATGGATGTCACCTCCCTATACACCAGCATCCCTCACCATGATGGCATCACTGCCTGCCTCAAATACTTACAAAATAATGTAACGCTCTGAGAAATGTACCAACATATACAGCCAAACTCACCCATTTTATCCTCACCCGCAGCAATTTCATATTTAACAACAAACACTGTCCAAATGAGCGGGATAGCCGTGGGTACTAGGATGGCTCCCCAATATGCCAGCCTCTTCATGGGCCAACTTGAGGTATGTTCTGGAAAAAGGTACCACAAAATCAATATTATACCCTGGACAAATGACTTAAACTCCCTCAGATTTCCACCACAACTTCAACAGCTACCACCCATGCAGGAAATTCTCTCTAGAACACTCCCACACCAGCATCAATTGCCTGGACAATGCAATTAGCTTCAATAATGGAAACCAACAAACAAGAATACATGAGAAACCCTCAGATCACCACACTTACCTCCAGAGATCCAGCAACCACCCAGACAAACTGAGAAATCTGATCTACAGCCAGGCACTCAGATACCATAGAATATGCTCTGAAAAGAAAATCCCGGGATACACACCTAAACACTCTTAACACCGTCTTCACTAAACAAGGACATGACACCAGAGATGTAGATCACATCATGGAAAGGGCCACCAAATACCCAGGGAGAACTTGCTTCAATACAGAAACCAAAACAAAAAAACACTAACCACACACCCCTAGTTGTCATCAATCATCCCTCACTGGAAACCATACACGGGGCATCATCAAACAGTTACAGCCAAAATTGATGGAGACCTGTCAAGGCTGTATCCCCACTTTGAACTTTAGGGTACAAGTGTGGGGGCCTGCATGAGGACTTCTAAGCTTAACTACCAGCTTAGTTCTGGTCCGCTGCCACCATTCCCTTCCCTGGGAAGCTTTTAGAAACCTTCCACCAATTCCCTGGTGAATACAGATCCAAACTCCTTGGATCTTAAACAAGGAGAAATTGACCCTTCCCCACTCCTTCCTTTCACCAACTCCTGGTGAATACAGATCCAACTTCCCTGGATCTAAAAACAAGGAAAAAATCAATCAGGTTCTTAAAAAGAAGGCTTTTAATTAAAGAAAAAGGTAAAAATCATCTCTGTAAAATCAGTATGGAAAATAACTTTACAGGGTAATCAAACTTAAAGAGCTCAGAGGACCCCCCATCTGTCTTAGGTTCAAAGTACAGCAAACAAAGATAAACACTCTAGTAAAAGGTACATTTACAAGTTGAGAAAACAAAGTAAAACTAAGATGCCTTGCCTGGCTTTTTACTTACAAGTTTGAAATATGAGAGACTTGTTTAGAAAGATGGGGAGAACCTGGATTGATGTCTGGTCCCTCTCAGTCCCAAGAGCGAACCACCCCTTAAACAAAGAGCACAAAACAAAAGCCTTTCCCCCCCCCCAAGATTTGAAAGTATCTTGTCCCCTTATTGGTCCTTTGGGTCAGGTGTCAGCCTGGTTACCCGAGCTTCTTAACCCTTTACAGGTAAAAGGATTTTGGAGTCTCTGGCTAGGAGGGGTTTTATAGTACTGTACACAGGAGAGCTGTTACCCTTCCCTTTATAGTTATGACAGGACCACATCCTGAAAAATCCCAAACCCCTCTTCTGGCCTTGAAACAACCCCTCCAACCTCATCATCAGAAGCCAGCTCCCCACAGACTAGGACACACCAACTCACAGCGGCTCCAGACCCTGCTGGAACAACAGATGCAAAACTTGCAGACACAGCTCCACTGTTACGATGATCAATATCACCCCCACAACATACCTTTTAAGACTAATGGGTCCTACACATGCCTATCACAGCATGTGGTGTACCTCATCCAGTGCATCATATGTGCCAATAACAACTATGTGGGTGAAAGCAGACAATCACTATTCTCTTGAATAAACTCGCACAGAAAAATAATAGACAAAGCCACCTTATCACCTGTAGGCGAACACTTTTCACAAAGCGATCATGCCATATCTGATCTTTCAATACCCATTATCAAAGGAAATCTGCACAATACCTACAAATGAAAAGCCTGGGAACTTAAATTTATAACGTGCTAGATGCTAAAAACCATGGATTTAACAGGGACACTTGTTTCATGGCTAGTTACAGACATGTAACCGATACCTACCTGCTAACTCTTAATGGCCTACTTCAAATTTTTTTTTACATAATCTAACTTCCCCCCCCCCCACACACTTCATTTCAAGTGTCCTCCTACAACATGCATCACCCCTTATGCTTAACAGTCTGTCCCAACTTGTATTTACCTCAGGGCTTGTCAACACTATAGGTTATGTCAGTATAAATTATATCACTCAGGGATGTAAATAAGCCACCCCCTCCAAGTGACGTAAGTTACACTAACCTCAGTGCCTGAGTGGACAGTGGGAGAGCTTCTCCTGCTGATACAGCTACTACCTTTCACTGAAGTGGTTTTGTTATGCTGACAGGAGAGCTCTCCCCTGTGGACACAGAGTTTCACCAGACGCCCTGCACTGCTGTAGTGCTTCTAATGTAGACTAGCCCTCAGACCCTCCGATTTCCTTTCCTTGACCTATTAGCTCAAAAACTTGTATCTTCCACCAACAGAAGCTGATCCAGTAAAAGATATCACTACACTTATTTTCTCTCTCACACATCCTGGGAACAATATGGCTATAACAAGGCTGCAAACAAAAATTAGAAGTTGATAGTGTCTCTTAACATACAAGGTCAAAGTGCCCAAATAGAATTGTTGTGGGAATTGTTGCCACAGTTAAATTTCCCAACCTTTGCGGGATGGAAAAATTCTCTGTCAGTGCAGTAAATACATTCTTCTGTGTCCCCAAGCAAACACACTGGCAGTTTATGTGAATGTGCAACTTGATGCTCAGAGTGACATCAACACACCAGTATATTAACTGCACTGAGGTATTTGTGATCTCCCTGATGCTTCCAGGGATCCCAGCACTGCCCCACACATTCAAACATGCTGTCTAAGCAGTTGTCTATTTCAAGACTCGGCGCCCTAGATCTGGAATCCACATTTTGGTGCGCAGCTAAAGAATGACACATAACGTACTGTGCTGGGCTTCCTCTCCTCCGTTGGGTGAGCTGCAGGTGGGTGGGGCTTGAGAGAGATACTGGTGGAAGAGAGTGAAATTAAGTGTTGATTTGAGCGGTGGCCCCTGTTGCCATTGCTAGGGGAGGCACTGCAGTGTTAGGGCCCCAGGCCCAGATCCTCAAAGGTATTTAGGAAGCCAGTAGGAGTTAGGGGCCTGGATACCTTTGAGGATCTGGGCACTAGACACAGAGTTGGTTGGATTTTTAGATAATGTGGTCCACTCTTGACTCATTCCCTTGGACAGCACTGATATTAAACCAGTCTCAGAATTGCAGGATGGGGAAGAAATGAACCCATGCTGGCAAAGAGAAGCACGGTTCAGTGAGCAGCTGCCACAGCTATAACCAAAAAGGCCAACATGGAGCAGGCCAGTTCACAGCCACCACCACCCTCAATTTCTATCCCAGAAGAGCAGGTTGAGGATTATTCCAGCTATCTGGAATGCATATATCACTCAGGTGCGAGTCCTCAGGTTGTGCACACGGGGTTTCTGGTCAGGGTCTGCATCACTGAAAAGCAGCATGTTACCCGCTCGCACTCACTCCTAGGACACACCCCAACCCCAACACCTGAACTGCACTGCCAACATTTTCATCTTCACAGTCGATATCTATCTTCACTTCATCATCATCCACCATCACCCTGCAAGCTTCCTTCAACTATCTCCCACAGATCCAGGGCCGGCTCCAGCATATGAAGGGGGATTTGATAGCTGCTTTCAACTACCTGAGGGGGGGTTCCAAAGAGCATGGAGCTCGGCTGTTCTCAGTGGTGGCAGATGACAGAACAAGGAGTTCTATAAACTGGTGTTACACAGGAAGTCAGACTAGATTATCTCAATGGTCCCATCTGACCTAGGAATCTATGAACTTAAAGGAAAACTAACCATGTAAACTTGGTTAATACACCCATGTAGGAGACTAAATGCAGGCCTACTTTAAACTATTTTAAGCAAAAAGAGCTGATAACACTTTTACTTCTTTTTCCACAAACCTTTTTGTTAAGGTGAAGCTGTAACGCTTTCAGAATTTAAGGTATGAACTGTAGATTAATTAATAAATAAAATTTATGATATAAATAAAATAGCAGTGGACTATTAGGAAAACCTCTATTTTAGTATTTGTAAGGCAGCAGATACAAAGAAAATGTTCTTAAAATTTAGTTTGCCTTCAGTGTACACATACTGGGACAAAACTGGTCACTTCTGACTGCGATGAAATACACTATAATATAACTACAATGTTTATCTTTACATCCTGAGTGATATTTTATAGATGTACATCAAAACTAAGAACACATTTTGTTTGTTAGTACCCCGAGACACATTTCCTACCCTTAAAGAACAGCAGCAACGAGCCATGATGAAAACTAAAGGAATGTTATGTGGGGGAAGGGCAGGCAAAGCCATTGTCTGGATTGCACAGCCACACTGGTGCAAAACTTTAAGCCCAAATTTGAATGAGTGGCATTGTGACCTTTTTGCACAGGGTCGCAACATCACTCAAATTTGCAGCAACTACGAAAAGGTCCATTGTTAAAATCTGCGATTTCCCCAACAAAATCATAGCCCATGATTTTCTTACAGCCTCAGCTATGTGTTGGAACTTTATAGCAGTATTTCAAAAGTATTGCATTCTCCTCAAAGTTTCAACCTAAGGGGAAGGACATTTTCTGTTCCACTAATTCCAGGCCATCTGTAATTGCTTTGTGATTGGGGAAGCCCAGAAGTCTGTGGTCACTGGACCCAGTCAACTGGCGACTAGTGTCCTTTGTTCTGATACAGCTTAACTCGGAACAGAAAAAGTGGCAGTTTTTGTTAGGGATTGAGAGGCAAATCGACAGCCAAACCAGGGCTGTTGGCTCAGCTCCCCTCCCCTCCCCCTGCCCCGCCCACCCCAGTTTCTCATACACTTGGGCATGAGGCACCAACTCAGCTGCACACACTTCCCCTTCCCACACAGCCTGCAGTGACTCAGCCCACAGGATGCGGCAGCAGCCTATCCCTGAGCAGGGCCTGGGTCAGATGACCCCCTAGGCTCAGGTGTTTCCCCAACCGCACCAGAACTTCAGGTCAGTCTGTGCAACAACCTGGCCAGGAACCCTCCTGCTGCCTCGCAGTGTAACAGATTCTCTCGCCCCCCCTTCCCACCTCCAGCCTGCTTTTGATCCAGCTCCTGTTCCTGCCCGTCTTGTTCCTGCCAGCCTTGTTCTTGCCCCTCTCTGACCTTGCTCCAGCCTTGTTACTGACCTGCTCCAGCCTTGCCTTCTCCTCCTGACCCCCTGCCAAACCCTGGACTCTGACCAGTCAGCAATGACCACTGGCCTGTATCTGGATTCTTACTATGATACTGATTTTGTCTCCTCTATGAGCTCTGATATCAATTCTGACCCCGGCCAGTCCCCAGATCTCGGTTCCAGCTCTACCCCCAGCCCGGTCCCGATCCTACGTCTGGCTTCATCCTCTGCTCCAGCCACTAGGCCTGACTACCGGGAGGCAGCTCCTGACAGTTTATACAGACTCCACTGAACTGGGCCCCTGGGCCTTGATGGAGCAGCTGGGTGCTGCAACCCCAGAGACAGCATCCCTATTCCAGAGCCTCCAGAACCAAATCACCCAGCTGCAGTTGGAGAACACCCCCCTTTGAGCATAAGTCCAGACCCCTCCAGGACCCTTGGGCCCACCCATGGCCGTGGCCCTGGGGTGTGGTCCAAAAATCCCCTTGTCTGAGCAGTTTGATGGCTACTGCCACAAGTTCCAGTGCTGCTTGCTGTTCCTGATGTGGCCAAATGTTGATGATGCCCCAAATGCTGACCAGGGTCAGAGGCAGCATACTGGACTAGAAGGACCACTGGGTATAATCCAGGGTTATGATTCCTACATTCCTATACCTTTTAATGAAGGTATTTGAAGATCCTGTGTGTTCTGCTCTCATGTAAAGAACAGCAGCTGAATGAGCAAACACAAAACATACTTCCAATACTTTTAAAAAAAATGTCTTTGTCTGAAGAGCCAATATTTCCATTTTATTCCTCAGGTAAACCAGGGGACATTTCACACCTGAAAGAATTATGCAAGTGCTTATCCATTGTCCAGCTGGAAATAGAAAAAATGAAAAAATTCTGGAATGATGTGAAGAATGTGATTGAAGGGCTACAAGCAGGGCCGGTGCTTCCATTTAGGCGACCTAAGCGGTTGCCTGGGGCACCAGGATTTGGGGGGGTGGCATTTTGCTGCCGTTGGCGGCAATTCGGCAGCGGGGGGTCCTTCCGTGCTCCGGGTCTTCGGTGGCAATTCTGTGGCGGGTCCTTCACTCGCTCCGTGACCCGCCGCCCGAAGACCGGGAGCGTGGAAGGACCCCCCCGCAGCAGAATTGCCAACAACGACTGGGAGCGCGGAAGGACCCCTGCCTAGGGCGCCAAAAACCCTGGCGCCGCTCCTGGCTACAAGGAAAGCATGAGGCCACAGGGATATTATCAGACCTACAAATGTACAAGGAACAACTTCAGGAAGGAGTGGATTTGGCTGCAAAGGCTAATGTCCAGTATTCTGGACCCACAGGTCACAGCCTATGTAAGACACAAGCACGCCTCCATGATAAGCTTTATTTCTGTCACCCTTCTAGCTTTGCCAGCATGCCCACCCCATTCTTGTGGCCTACAACTAATCGTGCTCTGTTTCAGACGACAAAATAATTTTGGGGAAGCGTGAATGAAATCTATCAAGCTGCTTTGAGTTTAAAGCAGTGAAAAACTAACTTGATTCTGACTTCTGCAAAAAAGTCTACATATATTTTTATCCACTCATAACTCAAAGTGGTTTGGTTTTATTTTTCAAAACTTCCGCTGACCTTTCTCCTTCTTGAAAATTAGCACACAGGGTATCTTTAAACTAAAGTGGCCTAAAAAACCTGACCACTCCTAAACCCCTACCAACCACCAAAAAAACCCTCAATAACCCAAAAAAGGGGGAAGTGCCCGAGACTCCATGAAGTCTACCAGAGACCTCACTATTGCTATTGGATGCATATTGGTTTTGGCGAATTGCATTCTCAGGTGCCTAACAAGCACATTTATTCTGAAGGTAAAAGCATTATAGAGAAAACATTAAAACAGTAAAAGAACCTACGCACATGCTGATAAGCTTACCAGAGATCACTTCAACTCCAACAAGGGCTCTGAACGGTGATTCAATGCACAGTCCTTCAGAATCCACCCAAGGGTTTTTCTGTGGTGACAAGTTCATAACAGCTTCATCTCAAAAGAAACACACCCACAAGTAAGTCAGTTACTCTTTTAGACAGTTTGTCTTTGAACTGTCCTCATGTAACAAGTGATCAGAAGACAAATGGCTTTCCCCCCTCGCGGCAAAACTTCAGATGCTGAGTCCTTAGGTGGGAGTTTGCAACACACTCCTCCCAAATACTTCCTAGGAATTCCACCTCACACATATTGTCCCAAGAGATCATTCATGTCCTCTACATTGTTCAACGTAGTCTATTGAAGCTAACAGTGCTTCCCAGAGATTGCATTAATCCTGTCTTCCTCCTAAAGAAGTTCCATACAATCCCACGATAACACATAACTGTAGCGGGGTGGTCATCCTGCTTCGGCCCTGAAGGGGTTAAAAGCCAGCCCTTGGAGAGGTCTGGGGCTGAGAGCCAATAAGGAGAGGCTTGGAGGCAGCCAGTCAGGGCCAGGCTGGCCCTATAAAAGAGCTGCCGGGCCAGAAGTCAGAGAAGTCTCACTCTGGCCCTGGAGTGGGAAGGGCTAGCTGCCTGGGAGGGGAAGGTACCTGAACTGGAGCAGTGCTGGGGAATAGGGCAAGGGAGCTGTGGAGTTCCAGCCTGGTAAACCCCCAGGCTGCAGGCCTTGAAGGCCTACAGAGGTACTGGGGCTACAGAGATACAGCCTTGGAATAAGCAGAGGCAGCTGGTCCTAACCCCTTGCCAATGATGAGTGGCCATTAGAGACTGCAGTCTGCCCCAGTGAGCGGGGGCTAGATGATGACTGGCAGTAGCCACTGAGGCCAGGTGGGTTTAGAGGGTTGGGGGTTCCCCTGGGAGGGGAGACCCAGAGTAAGGGGTACAGCTGGGGGCAGAACCCTGAGGAAAAGGGCACCGGGTTCTTGGAGGGACACGGGTCCAGCGGCAGGTGAGACACAGGCCTGAAGAGGGTGCTCCGTATGCTGGAAAAGAGCTAATTCCCAAGATGACCAGCAGGAGGCACCGTGCCGGTGAGTCGTCACCTCGCTTCTCTACACGGAGTGGAGAATGTGGCCATAAGCGGTTGCCCCTGAGACAAGGGGCAGGGCAAGGACTGTGGGACTATTGCACAGATCAGAGATGTGCAAAACTGAAGGTGGAGACAGAAAATGGCAGACTACTACTGGAGAGCCTGTGTGGCCTGGCTCGCCAAGCAGCAAGCGGCACTGCTTCAGCTGCTGCGAGGGGGGCACATGGACCTCATTGGGGGCCAGGCCGGTGCTGGGGCCTAAAAACTGTTATGCCGGTGGACGAAAAGGACATTTGAAGAGGGATTGTCCCTACCGGAATGGAGCAAAGAGACTCCACCCGGGACAATGGGGAATTGCCAGAGTGCCCCCTGTGAAGTCAACAGGGGGACTCCAAATATGTTGGGCCTGTAGGAAACCGGGGCACATGAAGAGGGAGTGCCCTCTTCTTAAAAGTGTTTGGCAGATACGGTTTAAATTACCCTGCTCTAGACAAAGGAATGTGGTGCTGCTTGCCTGTGTCTCCAATGTAAATTGAGCAAGGAGAGACAATGGAGGTACATTTACATAAAAGGTAAACAAAGCCATCAAAGTACTGAGCAGGGGAGATAGCCACTTAACTATCATGAGTGGGGAGAGGAGACTGCAAAAATTAACGAGGCATCAGCTCCCCGGAGGACACAACTAGCTCAGCCCCCAGGAGGGCTTACTGACTTTGAATATAAAGATAGACTTTGAGGATACAAGCAGAAAGAAGAAGCCACATTGGCATCCTTCACCTGAGGAGACAAAGAAACCGAGCAGAACCTGGCTAAGAACTGGCCAGCCATGCTGGAAGAACAACTGACTTTAGTTTAAGTTAGGTTTTTGTCTTAGAAGCATATTTTCACTTTTGTTTGTTTGTAACCATTTCTAGCCCAAATCCTTCTACTTGGTACCATTTACATAGCTGATCTTTGTTAATAGACTTCATCTTGTTTTCTTACACAACCATCTGAGTGCAGTGTTTCAAAGTGAAGAGTAAAATCCTCAGCCAAGCTAACAGGCTGATGTTGTGTAGTGGCTCTTTAAAGGAGAAGCAAACTTGATAAGGTTTTGTGAGTGCTACAGTGAGAGGGGCAGAGGACACAGTTTTGGGGAGACTTGGGACTGGAAGGGCTGTTGAGGTCCCCCTGCAAAGAGTAAGTGGGCAGGGGAATCCAGGGTGAGCTCTTGGTGTCAGAGCTGTGAGCCACAGCATAGCATTTAAGCATGCAGGTGTTGACTGAACCCCATACTGGCCTGGGTGAATCCCAAACCATCATAACTGTGAATAAAATATGTCCATGTAAAATTGTTATAAAGGATTTTAAAGAATCCTTATTGAGGTTGCAGGAAAAAACCATCCCAATGTGTAGAAAGAACAGTAAATATGGCAGGCGACCAGCTTAGCTTAACAGTGAAATCCTTGCTGACCTTAAACGCCAAAAAGAAGCTTACAAGAAGTGGAAGATTGGACAAATGACCAGGGAGGAGTATAAAAATATTGCTCAGGCATGCAGGAGTGAAATCAGGAAGGCCAAATCACACTTGGAGTTGCAGCTAGCAAGAGATGTTAAGAGTAACAAGAAGGGTTTCTTCAGGTATGTTAGCAACAAGAAGAAAGTCAAGGAAAATGTGGGCCCCTTACTGAATGAGGGAGGCAACCTAGTAACAGAGGATGTGGAAAAAGCTAATGTACTCAATGATTTTTTTGCCTCTGTCTTCACAAACAAGGTCAGCTCCCAGACTGCTACACTGGGCAGCACAGTATGGGGAGAAGGTGACCAGCCCTCTGTGGAAAAAGAAGTGGTTCGGGACTATTTAGAAAAACTGGACGAGCACAAGTCCATGGGGCTGGACGCGCTGCATCCGAGGGTGCTAAAGGAGTTGGCGGATGTGATTGCGAAGCCATTGGCCATTATCTTTGAAAACTCATGGCGATCGGGGGAGGTCCCGGATGACTGGGAAAAGGCTAATGTAGTGCCCATCTTTAAAAAAGGGAAGGAGGAGGATCCGGGGAACTACAGGTCAGTCAGCCTCACCTCAGGACCTGGAAAAATCATGGAGCAGATCCTCAAGGAATCAATTCTGAAGCACTTAGAGGAGAGGAAAGTGATCAGGAACAGTCAGCATGGATTCACCTCTCCCTCTCCCCCTCCCCCCAGTAATTCATGGGTTGTAGAGAAGAGGAAAAAAGAACTGGGGGTGGAGAAATGTGCCTGACTAGATCTGCCTCTTGGATGCCTGACAGCTACCTGCTTTCTATCCCTGAGCCTGCCGTGTCCCCTTAATATAGGCACCTATGTGAGCAGCTCTTATGCACACATTTGTAATCACTGGTATTTGGTAAACAAAACAAAAAAATTAAAACTAGTTTGACAATGATTTTGATTAAAAATGTGCACAACTTTTTGAAAAATCAAAAAAGTTTGAAAGACTTATTCATTTTTCATATTTTTTAAAAAAAGAGGCTGTTTAACAAAAAAAAATTTTAAAATTTTTTTTGACCAGTTCCGCTATTAACTACTCATGCTATGCCCTAAACAACAAGCCTCCTATCATTGGCTTTCCACCATCCCGGTATTTTATTCTGACAGATAATGGAAGGCATGTTCCATAGTGCGTTGCAATACATTGGTCTGCAATGGCATTGGTGTCATCATTTTTATGATGTGGTGCTAGAGGGGTCATTCAGGGACGAGGGTGACTATTCTAGAGCTTTTCCAAAGTCAGATTGTCAGTAGATTGGCTTGTTCAGAGCAGATCATGTCCACTTTTGCCATTCTAAGAGGTGAAATTATACTGAAGGAATATAAAAGGATCCCATGAGGATCCAAAGCACAATGCCATCAGTCTGTAGCAACTTTGTTTCATACCTTAGGTCAATATCTCCATTTCTACAGCCCACCACATTTACACCTCTCATCTTTTTTTTTCCTTACAACTGTATTAACTCTTCAGATTGGTCAGCTTTTTCTGAATGCTGCATGGTGTCAAAGATGTTTTGACCAGGAGTTGGAAAGAATGTTTGGCTGCCAGCTGTGGACAAAGCAGGCAGCCAAACGACGTTATAGCGAAGCATTGCACAAATTTAAATGGGGAATGTTCTGTAATTGAGCAGGGACGTAAGATCAAAACAACGTTAAATGAGAGGATGTTAAGTGGGGAGTTAATGTACATAATTGGCTAGCCCAGGACAGGTGAAAATTCCCTCCTGTTTGAATTGGCCATGACTGAGACATATTATTCCCTGGTGACTCACTTTCCCTCCAAGATCATAAGGGCATAATTTTCAATATAGTTACATTATTCCTTTAAAAATCACCTGTACACACATCTCACAATGATTATGGGTATTGATAAGTTACAAATTTTCAAGAGAGACCTCACATGCTACCCTTCATAGGAGAATACCATGAAAGCAGTGTGTTAGGTGTAGTGAGTTTGTCAGGTCTGAGACAGTTGTTGTTGTAAAGAACAGTGAACTCTGCCAGTTGGCAGCAATGGGCCTCTGTGTCACAGTGACCAAGTGTCACGTGATGGCAAACTGGAGGTGGTGCCTCCTGTCAGAGGGAGCTTGGCCAGACAGCCTCTGAGGGTCAGTGGATGGACAGGGGTTTTGGTGGGAGATGTTTTCAAAGAGCAGGAGCTTCAGGTGCGAGGTATTTCAGGAAAGGCCAGCAGCAATCCTAGTTTTGACAGGGCTGTGAAGCCTGATTGGAAGGAACTGTGGAGCCTAGGGAATAAGGCTGGAAGATCTGAGCTGAATTGGATTGTTCATTAATAAGCAAGGCCCAAGAAGGGAAATGTTGTGTGCTGCATTTAATGTATGTGCATTCTGAGAAGGGGAAACTGAGGCAGTAGACATGATGAGAAGGGGGTGTACTGACCCCATTACACCACCAAACCCTCTTTCTTTTTTTCTACAGATGAAGCCACAGCTGGAAGAGAAAGAGAAAAAGACATATCCAGTCTTTGAAGCCATGAATTTCATAGATTTCATAGACTGTTAGGGTTGGAAAGGACCTCAGGAGATCATCTAGTCCAACCCCCTGCTCAAAGCAGGACCAATCCCCAGACAGATTTTTACCCCCGTTCCCTAAATGGCCCCCTCAAGGATTGAACTCACAACCCTGGGGGTTTAGCAGGCCAATGCTCAAACCACTGAGCTATCCCTCCCCCCAAATTAAGGTCAGTACTCAATGTAGGATGGAAGAAGTGGGGGATCTTGCCAAGTGTTCTGGTTGAAGAACTTAGGTATCATTTGAACATCTTGCCTCAAGCCCCTCCAAATAATGAGCAAACATTGCAGGGAAAGGTCCAATATGACTTTTAATCAAGGTAGGGACTCTCTCCCATCTGCTTGTGCAGTGCCCAGCTAGCACTTGTTGGGTGCTATTTCTCTACAAAAGTAGAAAAGATAAACAGATGGTTTTCGTGAATCTCATCTCAGGATTTATAAAGCATGAGTCACACTCTTTCAGCTGTAACATTTTAGGATTGTCAGGAGGCTGATTTTCATTCAAGACTCTCCAACTGCTTTCTCAACTCTCATCCTCAGAGCTGGCCTTAGCTGTTGTTTTGGCAGGCTGGCAAAACAATGGCTTTTCCTTCCTGCTGTCTCAGTGCCCTGAGAGAAAATAGAATTTTTGTTCACCATAATCAGCCACTAGCACAGGGCCGGCCTGGGGATTTTGGGAAGTGTTACTGAGAGGATTCTGTGGTACCCATCTCAAACTGTTCTGAGCAATTTTAAATACAGTATGTGTGTGTTTGGGAGGGGTAGCTCTTTAGGTTCCCACAACCTTTGCAGAAGTACAGTCCAGCCTCTAGTTCCTTTCAGTCCTAGTGATCTGCTTAAATTTTCCAAGCCTCTTTAAGGGAAAAGGGCTAGAAACTTTTTCCCCCCATGGTAGTTGAGATTTTCCCCTTCCCTAATGTTTCCCCAAAACAGGGGATCCTGTGGTCATAGGCTGCCTGGGGCCCAAAGGCCCAGTCTGCTCCTTTTCTCAGAGAAATGGTGTCTTTTTTTAGCTCTGTTATTGTGAGAAGCCTTGTCGAAGGAGTTGGGTTTTCATTGTGCTCTGCACACTCCCGGCCCAGGTCTCATTCTGATCTCCTGTGGCAATGAGTTCAGTCATTTAGGCCCATCCGTTAGACATTTTCTGCCTCCTGCACTTGAAAGTTTCCCACTGGATTGTCAATGAGGGCAGCAGTCTGATAGACTTGGATAGAGAGGTTTTGTGAGGTATCTGGGCATTGCAACACCTAAATTATAGGTGCCTAGTCACCCTGTGGAATTTACAAACCCTGAATTAGGTGTTCAGGTTTCCTATACAATGGATGGGGAAAGCGAGGCACCTAAGAATGGGATTCACAAAATGCTGCTTACTGAATAGGGAGCTGCCTAAGTTAGCCAATAGGAAATACTGAGGAAAGGGCTGTATGTCCTAAGTGCCATCCCTCAAAGGAACTTAGGTACCCAACTCCAGCCTGGAGGGAGGCACTTATCTCTGCTTGGGAGTCACAGCCTAGAAAAGTTAGAAGTGTTCAATAAATATTTCTGTTCTGTATTTGGGGGAAAACAGATGCTATAGTTCCATCCTGTGGTGATGATACCACTCTTTCTATCCATTAGTATCTCTAGAAGAGGTTAAACAGAAGCTATTAAAGTTAGACATTTTAAAATTATCAGTACCAAATAATATGCATCCAAGAGTTTTTAAAGAGCTGGGTGAGGCGTTTGCTGATTGTCAATAAGTCCTAGAGCACTGGGTAAGATCCAGAAGACTGGAGGAATGCTAATATTGTACCAATTTTTAAAATGCAAGTAATTAAAAACCTCTCAGCCTGATGCTGATTCTGGGCAAGATAATGGAGCAACTGACACAGGACTCTATTAATAAAGAACTAAAAGAGGGTAATGTAATGAATGCAAATCAGCATGGGCATATGGAAAATAGATCCTGCTAAGCTAACTCTGTTTCTTTTATTGACAATGTGACAAGTTTGATTGATTAAACTAATAGTGTGGATGTAATAAACTTAGGCTTCTGTAAGGTGATTGACTTGGTACTCCATGACATTTTTGATTAAAAAACTAGAATATAAAACCAACATGGCACATATTAAATGGATTGAAAACTGGCTAATTGATAAGTTTCAAAATGTAACCATAAATGGGGAATCCCGGTTGAACAGGTTTGTTTCCAGTGGGGTCCCATAGAGATCGGCTCTTGGTCCTATGCTATTTAAACAGTTTCATCACTAGCCTGAAAGAAAACATAAAATCATCACTGAAAGTTTGCAGATGACCCAAAAATTGGGGGAGTGGTAAATAATGAAGAGGAGAGGTCACTGATTCAGAGGGATCTGGATCGCTTGGAATACTGGGTGCAAGCAAACAATCATAGAGTTAGAAGGGACTGCAAGGGTCATCTAGTCTAACCACCTGCCAAGATGCAGGATTTGTTGCATCTAAACCATCCAAGACAGATGACTATCCAGCCTCCTTTTGAAAACCTCCAGTGAAGAAGCTTCCACAACCTCCCTAGGCAGTCCGTTCCATTGTCCTACTGTTCTTACAATTAGGAAGTTTTTCCGGAGTTTTAATCTAAATCTGCTATGACATAGTTTGAACCCATTGGCTCTTGTCTTCTCCTCTGTGGCAAAAGAGAACAACTTTTCTCCATCTTTCTTATGGCAGCCTTTCATGCATTTGAAGACCCCGGCCATGTCCCCCCTTAATCTCCTCTTTTCCAAAATAAACATACCCAGTTCCTTCAGCCTTTTTTCATATGGTTTGCATTCCATCAATACGTATTTTAATATGGCTAAATGTAAAACGAATGCAGACTATACTTACAGAATTGGGGACTGTATCCTGGGAAGCAGTGACTCTGAAAAACACCTAGGGGGTTGTGATGGACAATCAGTTGAACATGAGCTCCCAGTATGATGCTGTGGTCAAAAGAGCTAATGTGATCCTGGGATGCATAAACAGGGGCACCTCGAGTAGGAGCAGAGAGGTTATTTTACCCCTGTATTTGGCACGCATGTGACTGCTGCTGGAATATTGTGTCCAGTTCTGGTGCCCACAATTCAAGGAGGATGTTGATAAATTGGATATGGCTCAAAGAAGAGCCTCCAGAATGATTAAAGGATTAGAAAACAGGCCTTCTAGTGATAGACTCAAGGAGCTCACTCTATTTGGTTAACAAAGAGAAGGTTAAAGGGTGACTTGGTTCCTTTCTATAAGTACCTGCATGGGAAATGAATATTTAATAATGGGCTCTTCAATCTAGAGGAGAAAGGGATAACATGATCCAATGGTTGGAAGTTGAAGCTAGACAAATTGAGACTGGAAATAAGGTGTACATTTTTAGTGGAGAAAGTAATTAACCATTAGAACAATTTATCTTGGGTCATGGTGGATTCTCCAGAACTGACCATTTTAAAATCACAATTGGATGTTTTTCAAAAGCTCTGCTCTAGGAATTATTTTGGGGGAGCTCTCTGGCCTGTGTTTTACAGGAGGTCAGACTAGATGTCCCTTTGGCCGTAAAATCGATTGAATCTCTTAATCTATGAACAAACCCTTTTCCAGGCATCAGGTGCCTGAGCTGATTCTTGCAAGAAAAGGGGTGGCACAAAGGAGCCAGAGAAGAAAGAAGGAGCAGGCTGACTTCCTCAGAACCTTTAGGCCAGTGGTTAGGGCACTTGCTTGGGAGGTAGGACACTCTGGTTCAATTCCCCTCCTTTGTCTAGTGGGAAGAAGGGATTTGAAGATGGTCTCCACATCTCAAGCATGTGCTCTAGTTACTGAACTACAGAGTCACTCGCTCTCTGTTTGTGCCAGTGAATATTTAATTAATTACACAGTGAAACAACTTCAGTGGGAGAGTCAGAGAATCCCCCTGCCTCAGACTATCCCATAGCCCAGGGGTTAGGACATTCATGGGTCAGAAGACCCATGACCAACTCCCTTTTTCTTGTCATGCAGAGGGGGAATTGAATGGGGTCTTCCATGGTCCAGGTGCATGTCCTAACCACTGGGCTAAAGGACATAAGGGTGCTTCATGGGTGGTGCGTATAATAGGCTTGGGGAGGCTCCGAGCTTGGCCGGGGCCAGGGGAAGGCTCAGAGACAGCCATCAGCCACAGCCATGGTGGGGGTGGAGCGCAACATTCTGCAGTGGTCCCGCCCAGGGCCATAAGTGGGGAAAGCAGTGAGTGAGGGGGCGGGGCCTTGGAGGGAAGAGGTGGGACCTTGGATAGAAGAGGTGGGTCAGGGCAGCTAGCCTCCCCAAAGGGAACCTTCACTCAGTGCCGATGGGGAGGTAGTTGTTCTCCATGTTTTATGGCATCAGGTTCACGGGTAAAATAGGCAGGGCTACACCTAGTATGAGAATCCTGCTGGGGGTTAGGTGTGAGATAGGTGTCTAGGCACCTGTCCGAGATGGTAGTGCACATGCCCAGTGGCAGAAACATAGGTGACTAGGGGACTATTACAGCAAAAGTTTAGGTGCTGAGGGAACATAGGCACCTCTAGAATAGGTGGCAGCTGAGGGGGGGGGGGAGGGGTGGTGAATACCAAATTTGATTTAAACTCCCACTTAAGGAGGAGGTTCACTGTAGTATTTCTAAGTTCACCTCTCTTCAGAAATAGCTAATAGTTGGGTATGTGGTAACTCACCAAGGCCTCCTAGGGTACGTTTACACAACAACTAACACCTGTGGCTGGCCCATGCCAGCCGACTCGGGCTAGCAGGGCTTGGGCTCTTGGGCTGTTTCACTGCTGTGTAGGTGTCTGGGCTTGAGCTGGAGCTTGGGCTCTGGGACCCTGCAAGGTGGGAGGTCCTAGAGCTCGGGCTCCAGCCAGAGCCCAGGAATCTACACAGCAATGAAACAGACCCATAGCTGGTGCCCAAGTCAGCTGGCATGGGCCAGCCGTGGGTTTTTCTTTGTTGTGTAGACATATGCCTAGAGACGAGTGCCTTAAGCCTTTTGTTATTGTGGTTTTTCTATTTCCTGGATGCATGGCTCAGCCAGGTCCGCACTGAACAGACATTAAGTGACTAAGTTCCTGTCTCAAAGAATTTACAGTCTAGACCAGGAACAAGATTTGTAATAACGGATGCCTAAAATTAGGTCCTAAGGTGGAATTTTCAAAACTGGTGAAGGGACTTAAGTGACTTGTGCTCTTACATCACTTCAGCAGTTTTGAAAATCAAGCCACTTATTTAGGCATGTGAGAGTTTAGGAGTGGGATTTTCAAACACACCAAAGTAAGCAGGTTATTTCTGATGGGAGGAGCTTTTACACAATCGTCTGTGGAAGCAGTCTCAAACTTTAGCAACCCAAGGATCCCCATTTTGATGTAAAATTTTTCATGGATCCCCAAGCTGGCTTCTAATTTTCCTCAACCCCTGCTCAGCCCCAGGCCCCGCCCCTGCCCTACCTCTTCCTGCCCGCGCTCCACCCCTGCCCCTCGTCTTCCCCACCTCTTTCCACTCCCTCCCTGAGCACACCCCGGCGTGCAGGAGACACTGGGAGGGAGGGGGAGGAGTTGACCAGTTGGGCCAGTAGCCCCAGACATGACTCACAGACCCCCTGGAGTACCATTGTGGACCCCCGGGGGTCCACAGACCCCAGTTTGAGAACCGCCGGTCTATGGAACTTGTGCTTCTAAATCAGGTAGGTGCTTTTGAAAATCTTTTTCAGGACCCTTACATTAGGTACCCATTTTTGAACATGTAGGCCGAAGACCTGAGGATTAAATGTGTATTTTTGCTATTCACATTCTGGGAAGAGCTGGCCCCTGAAACAAATTTACATTGAGCCCCCAAACAAAGACGCCTGTCTGCTTGCAATTGAATATCTTTGGCTCTTTGTTACTGAGAAACAGTTTATTGGTTGGTTACAGCTGGGCCTGAAGCTGCTGCTGCAGCTGTATTGCTAAGCTGTACCACTGCAGTCTTTGGACACATGTGCACAGACCTGGGGAACAGAAAACTGGGCCTCTCTGCTCTGAAAGTACAGGCCTCCACCACATGAATTTAAGGCAAATCATCATTAATTCTGAGCAGATTTCAGGATTATAGCCTCTGGCAATGTCCAGCCACTAGAGCACAACATAATAAAACATTTGAGTAGTTCAGATTTCACCTAACAGGTAACTGTGGTGCTAGGCAGACCATTTGTTTGGTTTTAAGCCAGACAGTTCTGTTTTTTCAAGGTTTTGTCCCCTGTCCTGTACAGATGTAAAACTGGATGTGGTTTTGTCTGGTAACACGCTGCACAGGACAGAGGATGACATTTTGAAGAGCACGCTGCTCTGCCCCTGCTGATGTGATCTCACACACACACCATACGTGCGAGTTTGTGCTGGAGGAGATGGGGGTGGCACACTCTTTAAAATGGTGTCCTCCGTGCAGCATGACAGGGGTCACGCAGGCGGGGGCAGGCCCATGCTACCCTCGGAAGTACCAGACTGCAGGGTATTCTGGGGATGTGTCAGTGGCAACCCTAGGTGCCACTTACATCAGAAAATATGCTACATCCCCTCTAGCTCTGCCTTAGTGACTCTGAACAGCAGGGGACCACTGGGAGGAAGGTGAGAGATTGACAAGGTCCAGAGAAGGTCAATGAAGAGAGCAAGAGTTATAAGTGGGTGGTTCCATAAAAGAGGCACTGTAAAAAAACTGGACTATTTTTCCACAGCAGGAGACAACTTGCAAGGGTAGTCATTTGAACTTGGATTTCCCACCTCAGTGCCCTGACACTATAGCCTACTGTTTAATCTTTGATTCTGGCCCACCGATTATTTATCCACAGTGGAACAACTTCAACAAGGAAGACTGAGAGAAACCAACCCTGGAATACTTCATAGCCCACTGGTTAGAGCACTCTCCAGAGAAGCAGGAGACCCAAAATCAACCCCCTTCTGCACATTAAATAAGGATGTATTGAACCCAGGTCTTCCATATCCCCCATGAGTACCCCAACCACTGGACTAAAAGTTATAAGGTAGGACACCACCATCTCCTCCTCTGGCCATTTTGTAAATAGTCAAAATTGAGACACTCAAAAATAGTTTTGGTAGATTTGAAACTGCATTTTTGGTGAACAAAATATTTGTCCGAAAAAACTTCACCCAGCCTATGTGAGAGGGATGGCTTACCTCATCCCAGCCGCCAATCATCTGCCTTGATTTCCGCTCTGGTGGTGGGGTGCTTTGGGTTTGGTCGTTTATTCAGGCAAATATCCAACAAAAATTCCAAACAATTTTTCAGCCCTTTCTGTAAACTCAGATAGACCCTTAGACCTTGGAAAATCCAACAGGAGGGTTTCTTCCCACTACGTGACTCTTTCCTCTTCCCTGGCTTTTATCAACTGACTTCTTATACAGAGGGCAGTGCTTAATTCATAATTAAAGAGGTGCTGGAGTTCAAGGAATTAGGTGCCAGGGCACAAGCAATTTTTTTACTTTCAGAACTGACATGGCAAGCCTAGATGTCCCAGGGCTCAGCTCTGGCAAGCCCCGGCAGAAATTAAGTACTGACATGGGCTGATGAAAACATCTCCTTTTTTCCAACTTTCTTTGTCCTTCCTGACTGTCTTTGAAAACAGCTATGGCCTTCTTAGAGCACAAAAGATTAACTCTTTAACCATCAGATTTTCCTAAGCCTCATTGACTTCACTCAGATCTCCACAGTTATGTGCAAAAAGCAGAAGATGAAGGGGTTAAGTGGGAAGGATTTTTTGGGGGGGAGGGGTGTATAAAGACCGTGGCCTAAATTCAGACCAAGCATAAACAGGTGCAACTCATAGAACAACCAATGGAAGTGGCACATTCTTATGGCAGGGTTGAATTTGGCCTTGTGAATGTCGGATAAAAGTTCTACTGATCATCAGGAACACACTACCATGGACACAAAGGCCTGTCTTTGCTCATACATGTGGTATGAAATGAAGACTGTGTCTACAGCTTTGAATGATAGCATGTGTGATATAGTTCTTATTTTGTAACTATTCAAAAGTTCAGCACTGTATATCCCCAAAACATCCTTTTATTAGAATATGCTTAGTTTGTGATCCTGACTGTCCCATTTCTCCTCGTTTGCTGCTTTCTACTAATGATACTAACCTAGAGAACTAGAAGAATTCTTCCGCCAACTCCGCCTCAGGTAAATCTTTCACAACAAAGACACCAACATCCACAACTACCACATCCCCACCGACAGTCACAAGAAAAAAACCATCCCACTGGACAACCCACAGCAGAGAAAACCATTGCTTCAGGGGGAAAAAAAAATCAACTGTGAAATCCTCAGATATCCACTACATCCAGCGCAGTCTCCGTACCACCCATGGGATAGTCTCTGAAATCCAGCCACCAGATATTGATCAAACCAGTTGTCATAACTATAAAGGGAAGGGTAACAGCTCTCCTGTGTACAGTACTAAAATCCCTCCTGGCCAGAGACTCCAAAATCCTTTTACCTGTAAAGGGTTAAGAAGCTCGGGTAACCTGGCTGACACCTGACCCAAAGGACCAATAAGGGGACAAGATACTTTCAAATCTTGGGGGGGTGGGGGAAGGCTTTTGTTTGTGCTTTTGTTTAAGTTGTTGTTCGCTCTTGGGACTGAGAGGGACCAGACATCAATCCACGTTCTCCCCATCTTTCTAAACAAGTCTCTCATATTTCAAACTTGTAAGTAAAAAAAGCCAGGCAAGGCGTCTTAGTTTTACTTTGTTTTCTCAACTTGTAAATGTACCTTTTACTAGAGTGTTTATCTTTGTTTGCTGTACTTTGAACCTAAGACAGAGGGGGGTCCTCTGAGCTCTTTAAGTTTGATTACCCTGTAAAGTTATTTTCCATACTGATTTTACAGAGATGATTTTTACCTTTTTCTTTAATTAAAAGCCTTCTTTTTAAGAACCTGATTGATTTCTCCTTGTTTTAAGATCCAAGGGGGTTTGGATCTGTATTCACCAGGAGTTGGTGAAAGGAAGGAGGGGGGGAAGGGTCAATTTCTCCTTGTTTAAGATCCAAGGAGTTTGGATCTGTATTCACCAGGGAATTGGTGAGAGGTTTCTAAAAGCTTCCCAGGATAGGGAATGGTGGCAGCGGACCAGAACTAAGCTGGTAGTTAAGCTTAGAAGTCCTCATGCAGGCCCCCACTCTTGTACCCTAAAGTTCAAAGTGGGGATACAGCCTTGACATGGTGGCACAGCAGTGGAGATCGTTTTAAACCCAAAAGCCAGTAAAAGATTTTTTTTTCCTTCTAGCTGCTTGGGAGCAGAGCTGAAGGTAGATGCATATCTTATCTCTCCTTGCCTGAAGGCAGAGGTATTAAGTCTTTTTTAACAAAGGGCTTTGTTAAGAGAAGGGTTCAATCAGTGAGCAAACTTTGACTGGTAAAGGCAATTTACAAGCTGAATTGTTTTTTTTTCCTTTTTACATCCTCGGAAGTAGCTAGTTAGAAAGTCTCTGTTAACTCAGCAGCACTCAGCAGGAGCCTGAGCTAAGTGCATCCCAGTTTCAGTCGACTGCAGAGGGGTGTGACCCAGCACAAGAAAATAGGAAAATGACTACCAAAGAAGTAGCTAACAAAACAGAACTGGCCAAACTAGAAGCAGAAGAAAATGAAAGAAAACATCAGAGACTGCTTCAAATTAAAAAACTTGAGACAGAGCAGAAAGAAAAAGAAGAGAAAGCCAAAGAGGAGGCCCACAAGAGAGAGATGGAGCTGGAAAAAGCCAAAGAGGAGGTGAGAGAAAAAGAAAGGAAGCATGAACTGGAAGTAGCAAGTGCTAAGCAGGATGCATCAGACCATCCTAGCAACTCCTCTCCAGGTACCACTTCCCATCCCAGGAAATTCCCCACCTACAAGGCAGGCGATGATGCTGAGGCCTTCTTAGAAAATTTTGAAAGGGCCTGCCTTGGATACAGCATCACTCCAACCCAGTACATGGTAGAGCTGAGGCCGCAGCTCAGTGGACCCTTAGCAGAGGTGGCGGCTGAAATGCCTAAGGAACACATGAACAGTTATGAACTTTTTAAAAACAAGGCCAGAATCAGAATGGGGCTAACACCTGAGCATGCCCGTCGGCGGTTCAGAGCCCTAAGGTGGAAACCCGATGTGTCATTTACCCGACATGCCTACCACATTGACAAAAATTGTGATGCCTGGGTATCAGGAGCAAATGTTAAATCTCTGGAAGATCTGCTTTCCCTAGTAAAAATGGAGCAGTTTTTAGAGGGTGTTCCTGAGGAAATAGAAAGGTACATCCTAGATGGGAAGCCCAAAACTGTAACCGAGGCGGGGGAGATTGGAGCCAAATGGGTGGAGGTGACAGAAAAGAAAAAAAGCTAGTAGCAGTTGGAGCGAATATCAGAAGGGGCAAGCCGAAACAAAACCTTATCACCGGGGACAACCCAAGGCCCCACCCACATCCCAAGGGAAACCCCAGATGCCTTCTCACCCCACCACACCAGTCTCCATCATCATGATCAATATCACCCACAACACACCTTTTAAGACTAATGGGTCCTACACATGCCTATCACAGCATGTGGTGTACCTCATCCAGTACTCAAGTGTGCCAATAACAGCTATGTGGGTGAAAACAGACAATCACTATTCTTTTGAATGAACTCACACAGAAAAATGATAATAGACAAAGCCACCATATCACCTGTAGGCGAACACTTTTCACAAAGCCATCACTCCATATCTGATCTTTCAATGCCCCTTGTCAAAGGAAATCTGCACAACACCTACAAATGAAAAGCCTGGGAACTTAAAATTTATAATGCTGCTAGACGCTAAAAACCATGGATTTAACAGGGACACTTGTTTCATGGCTAGTTACAGACATGTAACCGATACCTACCTGCTAACTCTTTATGGTCTACTTCAAAAAATATTTACATAACAGTCTAACTCCCCCCACCCCCCCACTCCATTTCAAGTGACCTCCTACAACATGCATCACCCCTTATGCTTAACAGTCTTTCCCAACTTGTATTTACCTCAGGGCTTGTCAACACTACTGTTTGTCATTATAAATTATATCACTCAGGGTGTGAATAAGCCATCCCCTCCGAGTGATGTAAGTTACACCAACCTCAGTGCTGGAGTGGACAGTGGGAGAGCTTCTCCTGCTGACATAGCTACTACCTCTCTGTGATCGGTGTCGGTCCACCTATCCGCTAGGGGGCGGTGGGGAGCTACGTCGTCACTGGCTGGCCTGGGTCACGCCTCCGCCAGCGGGGAATTAGAAGCGGAAAGGCTGCCGGCCAGAGTCTGTAGCGTGGCCCTCAGGCCGGGGAGCGCCGGCAAAGGTCAGTAGCGCGCCCCTCAGGCAGGGGGAG
>NW_020664593.1:205575-241308 GCF_002925995.2 Terrapene triunguis
GGCAAAGGTCAGTAGCGCGCCCCTCAGGCAGGGGGAGCGCCGGCAAATGTCCCGGTGTGGCTCGGCCGGGTAGGGGAACGCAGGCCCACCCTACACCACTGCGTTCCAGCCCAGGGCCCTGACAGTGGCAGGACGAGGGTCCCGCCACTGGATCAGCGGGGTCCCTCCACGATACAGACTCACCACTGTGCAGCTTTGTCCCTGGGCTACTTCCTACCCGATCGCTCGTCCGGATCCCTCTGGTCCTGTCAGAGCATCGGGGTAGTTCGCTGTTGGCAGCTCCAGCTCCCCCTCGGGCTCAGGCTCCTCCAGCTCCTCCCAGTCCTCGGCTGCTGGTAGCTCCAACTCCCCCTCCGGCTCCTCCAGTTCCTCTGGGTACTCGGCAGCGGGCAGTCCTGGCAGCCCCAGTCCGTCCTCCAGGTGCAGTTTCCACTGGTCCAGGGCCTCCCCTGGCGTGGCAGCAGGGTCTGAAGGGAGCAGCCCGCGGTCTGCGTCTGCCTCCCTCCCTGGTGCTGCCCTGACTGAGCTAAGGGCCCCGCCCTTTATACTTCCTGTTCCACCCCTCCCCTTCCGGGGGGTGGAGCGAGCTTGGGCTGGCCCCGCCCACTCCAGCTGAGAGAAAGGCCCTTTTACCTCCGGTTCGGAGGGCAGCCACCCTGGCTCCCTACACTCTCACTGAGGTGGTTTTGTTATGCTGACAGGAGAGCTCTCCCCTGTTGACACAGAGCGTTTCACCAGACCCGCTGCACTGCTGTAGTGCTTCTAGTGTAGACTAGCCCTCAGACACTCCAATTTCCTTTCCTTGACCTGTTAGCTCAAAAACTTGTAACTTCCACCAACATAAGCTGCTCCAGTAAAAGATATTACTGCACCTATTTTGTCTCTCTCACATCCTGGGAACAACATGGCTACAAGAAGGCTGCAAACAAAAATTAGAAGTTGACAGTGTCACTTAACATACAAGGTCAAAATGCCCAAATACAACTGTTGTGGAAATTGTTGCCACAGTTAAATTTCCCAACCTTTGTGGGATGGGAAAATTCTCTTAATCAGTGCAGTAAATACATTCTTCTGTATCCCCAAGCAAACGCACTTGCAGCTTATGTGAATATGCAACTTGATGCTCAGAGTGAAGTCAATACACCAGTGTATATAAACTGCATTGAGGAATTTACGATTTCCCTGATGCTTCCAAGGACATCAGCACCACCTACACATTCAAACATGCTGTCTTATATCCTAAGCAGATGTTTATTTCAAGACCTGGAGCCCTAGATCTGGAATCTACATCTTGGTGTGTAGCTAAAGAATGTCACAACATACTGTGCTAGGCTTCCTCTTCCCCATTAGGCGAGCTGCAGGTAGGTGGGGTTTGAGAGAGACACTGGTGGAAGAGAGTGAAATAAAGTGTTGATTTGAACCGTGACCCGTTGCCATCGCTGGGGGGCACTGCTGTGTTAGGGCCCCAGGCCCAGATCCTCAAAAGTATTTAGGAAGCCAGTGGGAGTTCGGGGCCTGGATACCTTTGAGTATCTGGGCACTAGACACAGAGTTGGTTGGATTTTTAGATAATGTGGTCCACTCTTGACTCTTTCCCTTGGATACCACTGATATTAAACCGGTCTCAGAATTGCAGGATGGTGAAGAAATGAACCCATGCCACCAAAGAAAAGCACGGTCCACTAAGCAGCTGCCACAGCTATAAGCAGAAAGGCCAACACGGAACAGGTCAGGTCACAGTCGCCCCCACTCTCCCTCTCCATCGCTATCCCAGGTTGAGGATTATTTCTGCTGTCTGGAATTCATGTAGCACTCAGGTGCAAGTCCTCAGGTTGTGCACATGAGGTTTCTGGTCAGGGTCTGCATCACTGAAAAGCAGCATGTCACCCAGTTGCACTCTCTCCTAGGACACCCCTCCCCCCCCACACACACACCTGAACTGCGCTACCATCATTTTCATCTTCACAGTCGACATCTGTCTCCACTTCATCATCATCCACCATCACCCTGCAAGCTTCCTTCAACTATCTCCCACAGGTCAGTACCCCGCCCCATGCCCTTCCCATGGCTGGTAAGAACAATCACCAGCATAGCATTCCGCTGACAGTCTCCCTCCACCAGCACCATCTACACCTGTCCCTCCCCACTCCACAGATAGACCCAGGATGCCAGCAGATCCCACCCGAGACCCAGTTCTGCTGACCACACACCTCTCAACCAGAATCTGAAGCTGGTTTTACACTCCTTGTCAACAAGAACAAGGCCATGGTGTGGGAAAGATTGGGCTTGAAATGGGAGCATGCACGAGGTCTCACAAGTGTGCTGGGGGCACATATATCTAGTGGTCAGTAAGGCCCACATGAGCCATTACATTCCAGGTTGGGTGGACCAGGCCATCTCAGCCTTGGCTGTAAGGTTGGAATGGAATAGCAGATGCAGGACCTCCTCAGGATCAGCCTTGCAACTTGCGACTTACTCAGTTTGCTTGTCATTTTTTGCTAGGTAGCACAGCTGCTAGGTATGTGTGCCTCTGCGCACCCAATGACCCAGGTAAGGGATCTTTGCTGCACCAGCCTACACTTTGATGTGAGAGGCCTGCCTCCCTGAGGCTTCTCAATACCTTCCCCACCTGTGCTTTGTGCTCCTCCTTGGTGTCACTAAATATAGTGATGTAATCTACGTAGCTGATAGTAAAGTCCTGGAATCCATATAATGCCTGATTAACCAGCCTATGAAATATGGCTCTTGCATTAATTAGAAGGGTAGCACCTTAAACTCAAAATGTACAAAATCAGTAATGGAAGCAGACTTCTCCTGTGACTCCGTATCCAAGGATGTGTACCACCATCTCTTGGTTAAATCCAAAGTAGCTAACTGATTGTCACACCATATTTCATATATCATTTTTATAGTAATTTTTCTTCACGTCAACACCCCAGATTTTTACAAAGCATTGTTTGTGCAAGGGCAAGCAAGGAGTATGCTACCTTGTAGAAACATTGATCCTGGAATCATTTCTTTCTCTGCATACAGAGTATTGTGAATTCCCCATAAATTCCCCTTTAACACTGATGTTAACCAGTTTTTCTTGAGAATAAGGGAGGAGTATTTCCCAGAATAGAGGAGTCCTGAGGAAGTCACAGTGGATATGTCTCAAGATACCTTTTGTGTCAGAATTCCTCCAAGTTCATTTGAGTCAGTTACTTATTTTCCATAATCTTGATATGAGGTAAGACACAGCTTTTGCAGAAGCGGATATTAACTAACATGGTGGTTGGTATGTATGGATGCCAGTATATGTTGCTTTCTATGCCTGTTTCCAGAATTTCTCTGATTCATTTATATGTCATATTGTTTATATTGCATCAGCACAAGGGGGCACTTTCATACCAACTTTTCAATACATATTAACCTAACCTACAACGGAGATCAGGATAAGTACACAGAAAAAGAAATATGATGGGCCACTCAAAGAACAGCCAAACAAACACCACATGCCAATTAATCTCTTCTTCCTGAATGGCTCAGCAGTGATAATTTTTTCTGATCTCAGCTGCAGCCAGTGCGCTGATATTTACATGTGAGATATGATTAGTGAGCATTACTCACCAATTTCAAACATTAGTTGAAAACAGTCACGTGACAAGTGAGCCAGTCATGTACTAGAATTTGTCTTGTGCATGCAACAATATTTCCTTAGCATTGAATACTTTGTTTTACAGTGCACGGAGGCCAAGATCAGGTGAACATAAATTGCCCCGCTTTAGGAATATAGACAGTACAGAGTATAATACACATATACACAATGTGATATATTGCCTGCATTCTGTTACTATTTTCTGAAAAAGGTCTGCAGCACAGATGACCCAGCTTCCTTGGGTTCCTCTTAGAATACAGAACATTCCTGACTTCAGAATTTGAGCCACAAATTAGTTCCGACTTATTCTGAAATCTCATTACACCAACACACGAAGAAGGGCTCTTCTTTTTCTTCCTTCTGTTAATCCCATCAAAGGGGGTCCACTCTACAAGTCCTCTCCCTCCAAAGTGCCATATCGTCTATCACACTACATGCTAACGTGCCTTCCTTTATGATGACATCTCACCACTTCTTGTTGGGTCAGCCTCCGTCTTTTTCCCCCATCAATTTTGATCTGTTGGACTGTTTTACCCATATAGTTGTCAGGACTGTGCTGTACATGACCAAACCATCTGACCCTCCACCCCCTCATTTTTTTGTTTATGGATGTTACTTTGAGCATGTCTGTAACACACACATTCTCCATGTAGTCTTTCTTGCTTATGCCATTTGTCCATCTCAGCATTCAAATTTCTGTGGATCATTTACTCATGTTTTTTCTTTGTTGCCCAACACTGAGTGCCATACATTAAAACTGGAAGGACCACCATTTTATAGACTTTCCCTATTAATATTATTGATTTCTTCCTGTCATATTCTGCACCGCTTATCTCTTTCCATTAGAACCAGGCATGTATTATCCTAGCTCTACTATTCTCCCTCACATCCCCAGATTCTGGAACCCAGATACTTGAAACTTTGCATTTTCAGTACTGTCTGCCAATCTAGTTTCAAGGAGAATTCTTCAGTGTTCACATTACTGAAATTACACACCCTATACCAGAGGTGGGCAAACTATGGCCCGCGGGCCACATCCGCAGCCTCAGCTCGCTCCGCTGCTGGCGCAATGCTCTGGGCAGCGGGGCTGCGAGCTCCTGGGGCAGCCCAGCTGCAGAGCCCAGCTTGATGAGCTGCCTGTCCTGGTGCTCTGGGCGGCGCGGCTGTAGCGCCGCCAGCCACCCGTGCTCTAGGCAGCGCAGTAAGGAGATGGGAGGGGGGGGTTGGATAGAGGGCAGAGGAGTTCGGGGTGGTGGTCAGGGGGAGGGGGTGTGGATAGGGGTCAGGGCGGTCAGAAGGCGGGGACCACAGGTGTTGAATGGGGGCAGGGATCCCAGGGGGGCAGTCAGGAAGGGGAGGAGGGGTTGGATGGGGGAGCAGTCAGGGGACAGGGAGAAGGGGTGGTTGGATGGGGCAGGGGTCCCGGGGGGCCATCAGGGAACGGGGGGGCTGGATGGGGCAGGAGTACGGGGGGGCTGTCAAGGAGCGAGAAGCAGGGTTGGATAGAGAGCGGGGGCCGGGCCACACCTGGCTGTTTGGGGAGGCACAGCCTCCCCTTACTGGTCCTCCATACAATTTCCAAAACCCTTTTCCCTCAGGCCAAAAAGTTTGCCCGCTCTGCCCTATACTGTTTTTCCTCTGCTTATTTTGAGCTCATGTCTCTCCAATACATCTCTCCATTTATCAAGATCCTCTCCTCACTGCATAGAATATCATTTTATAACAACATGCACCAAGGTGCCTCCTTCTGTATGTTTCTTGTGAGGGTATCTAGGACCAGGATAAACAAGGGCTCTATGCTGATCCCTTATGCACTCCAACCTTTAATGATAGGTCATGTGTTTCAGCACCACAAGTTCTGATTGTTGGTGTTGCACCTACATATATGGCTTCAATAAGCTGTACAAGTTCTGCACAATCTTCCTCCTCATGTACCATCAGATGACTTCCCTTGGAATCAGTCAGAGGCTTTTTCCAGATCCATGAACTTTATGTGAATACTTTTCCTCTGCCAGAACCAATTCCAAGCCCAGTTGAAAGAGGAAGAGAGTTGGCAGCAGGTTGGCAGCAAAAATTTACATAAATTGACTCTATGAGTCCTGAAATGAATCAAGAAAATGAGGGGTATTCTAGAAACGATGCACAGTGCCCCTGCCCAAGTGTGAAAAGTTGGCCAGGGCTATGGTACAGCTTTGGGCATGTGCAGTTAAAGAAGCTCCCCAGAAAACTAAGATCAGACAGGCAAGCTGGAATGTCAGCACACTAACTGGCTGTAGCATGGACCCAGCAGAGACATTGAAGAGGAAGATACAGATAGCATACATCCAGGAAACAAAACAGAAAGGGGAAAAGGCCAAAGTGATTGGCGAAGAATACAAAATACTGCAGGGGCTCCAACTCAAGACATGGAGTAGACATAGCCCTTGAGAGTAAAATAAAGGAAAGAGGCTGACAGTAAGTAGAATCAGGTTAAGGATGGTCAAGCTGGCTTTTGAATATGGCCTGCTAAACATAGTTAGTGCATATGCATCCCAATCTGGCTGTGGGGAGGATGAGAAGACAAGTTTCTGAGAAATGTTAGGCACTGCTCTTCAGCAAATTCCAGGAAATAGTTATCAGTGCCCACTTAAATGGACATGTTAGAAGAGACAGGTATGGATATGAAGTACTATTAATACAACTCTCAGGAATTTCTGAATCCTCCTTTGTAATCAAGGTTAAAAAATTTCCTTTCAGTCAGTAAGTTCCTTCTCTTCACCCCAATATGCTCTGGATCTTGGCAGCACCATTTCTGCTGGATGGATACTGAAATGAAGTTTATTTTCCAACAATGCTCTGTACCCTATATATCCCAGGGTTTTCTAGCCTATTAAATCAACAGTATTAAACATCAGCCTTTCCCTGCTCCTGATGAGAGCTTCATAAAGCCTCCTGCTTTTTCTCATAGCCAGTTGAATTTTCTGACTATCCAGATATTTTACAACACATTTCACTCCATTTCCACTGAATCCATTTCACTCTGTGCCACATCAACTCAGAGCAGCTAAAGAAGCACACCACCTTACGGCCTTTTTCCATACTACAAATCTTTCATACTCTCGGGAGAAATTTTCAATGTGAGTTAGATTCCTAACTGCCATCTGTTCTTTGAAAAATCTCCTCTTGTATGTCCTTCAAAACTTATTTTTACCACAGTTGCTACTTGCTGGGGTCAAGGTTTTCAAAAGTGACTACCTAAAGTTCAGCTCCTAAGTCCATACTTAGGTACTGTCACGGTCACAGGCTAGTTGCACCTCTGTCGCCTTCTGGGTCTCTCTGAATGCACCCTTCCCTCAGGCATTAGGCTTCTTCTCCTTACCTATGTCTCAGGGGAATCTTATGATTCTTCCACTCGATGTCCACACTTCGAGCTGGAGGTGCAATTCCCAGCATGAGGAGACATACCTGGGCTAGTTCTGATTGAGCTAGCATGCTACAAATATAGCATAACCTTTGTTCAACCAGTTAATAAATAATAATACTTAGCTCTTATATAGCACTTTTAATCTGCACTTCAATGGCAGCTGGTCTGTCAGGGAGATTGCCCTTTCTTGGGGCTGTGAGGAAGATGGCCCTTATAAATAAAACAATCCAAATCAACACATACATCTTCAACAATAGCTAAGAGAACAGAGCAAAACACCTGCTAAATACAACCTGTACCTTCCGTAGAAATATTATCTGTTTAGAAGTGCCTATGTGGTTTTAATGCCTTACAAGGACTTTTGGTTAAGATCTGGTGAAGAAGCACAGTCATATCTGACATGTCCTCTATTGAGAACTATATCATATCCTTGCAGGGGGTGGATTTGATCGCCTAGGAAGTGCTTCTATTTGAAAAGAAATAGGATCATAGTAATTTGACTTTTTCAAGTTTGCTCCAGTGTTGTAAACCTCCATCTTTAGTTCCCCAACAATAACGTGTTCGTTCTTTACAATTTATTGAGTAACATTGCATTCTGTAACAGGGCTAGAAGAAATTCTAATTCTTATACTGCTCTATGTCACAGTTGTATTGGTTACACTCCCTTTTCTCTTTAGCTCACAACAGATTCCATGGGCATGATTCTCTAGTCACTTACATGGAATTTATGCCGGTGTAAATCCATTGATTTCAATGGAACTACGCTTGTTTTACACTAGTGTAAGTGAGAGGAGAACCAGGCCCCTTCTTTGGGATACTGAGGAGGGAGGGAACTCTAGAAAAGGAATTGATATTTCAGACAAGATTTTTAAATGTATTTTCATTCTATTCATTGGTATAGGAAACATCACTTTGTAGCCTATAAAAAAAAAGAAATTGAGAGAGGCTCTTCCAAAGAGCCCCTAAAAGTAAGTCAGCTCATCATGCTTAGTCTTGCTGCTCTGATAACTGGAGAGGCTCAGAGGTTTGTTCTCATGAGGAAGGCTTTTGAACACCCGCAAGTGCAAGAACTCCTCATTGCCAACATGGACCTGAAAGGTAAGAAGAAAGGGACAGTAAGTTCCATGGAATAAAAGCCTTCCAGGGACAGGACATTTTAGCATGTGTGTGTTTTGGGTTGGGGGAAGGGAAGAGGGGGCCGAGGAGGGGCTGTCTTCTTGTTGGGGCACAGATTAGGAGTCATGAGCTCACTCCCTGGCTCTTTCACAAATTCATTGTGTGGCCTTGGGGCAAGTCACTCAGGCACAGAAAGGTTGTTTCCCTCTGTAAAACAAGGATAATCAGACTTGTTTACCTGGCAGGGGTGGTGTTAATTTATTAATGCAGTGAGGTGCTCTAATCTAATCTGGTACCACAAACAATAAAACGCCTTCATCATCATAACATGGTTGTTGCATGGGGTCACTACAGGGAAGAGTGGATCGTTTCGGTCCACACTGAACTAACATACAGTGGGTTTTTCCATCTCCCTCTCCAGGGACACTACCAGCAAGTCACCACCTGGGAACACTTTGTTCCCAGTTCCTTTTGCCCCGATCCAGGGTCCCCCTTTCCAGGCCTCTTTGCCGGAGAGTGACCAGTCCTCCCACAGCCTTTCGCTCAGGTCTTCACCCCGAGGACTCCCTCTCTTCCAGCATTCCACTCCTCCAGGCCAACATGACTGTCAGACCTACCCCTCTCCACTCAGGGTAATTCACCCTCCTGCAAAAACCCTCAACTTCTGGGCTCAATTTGCCCTGACTGGGCCAGATCTTCCCCTTTTCCTAGGGGACACTGCCTGAGGCTTCTGCTTGTCAGGGGTCCCTAGCTTTGGTCTCCTCTCACCAACAGCCTTCCTCCAATCTCACCAGCAGCTCATAGTTACTGCTCTCCCTCTAAACTCAGCTCTCTGCCAAGCAACTCCTGCCAGCTCTTCCTTGCTGCTTCCTGTTTCTCTGTGTGTGCGTGCGCGTGTGCATCTCTCTCTCCCCCCTCCCATGGTCTCAAACAGTTCTCACCTGCCGATCTTGCCCCTCCCTCCTCAGGGCCCAAGTGCCCTCTTTTAAGCCCAAATGGGGGGTTAGCTGATGAGCAATAGGTGTGCTGGACCCCATTCCCTCTTAAAGGGGCCAGTCCCTCTGTGACACCCATTCTAAGGGCCAAATCACAGGAACCTCTTTGTAATTAACTAATTGAACAAGAATCAAGTATAAGATATTACGCATATAAAATTCAAACTGAGAACCCGTTCCCCACTGCCCTGTACCTTGATGAAGTAGTTTATTCCAGCAACCAGCTGAGTTTTAAACTCCACAGCAGTGAAGACCTCAAATTTCTTCCCTTCTTTTTCTTCCACCTGAAGCTTCACCTTAAGAAAATAAAAAAAAGGAGAGGGTTTTACTAGTTATTCAAGGCAGATGTAAAGTCTGGAACCCATGAGCTCCACTGTTAGTGTTTCTAAGATGCGGTACAGGTCACACTGTTGCAGTGTCTCTGGACATGTTGCTCTTCATGTTTCTCAAAAACGTAATGGCTAAAATGTGAGATGTTCCATAAAGCAAGATGTAACAGATGTGACAATTTCTTGCACTATCCCTGAAAAACCTTACTGAATGAAGTTCAAGTATCTTTGGGATCCAGTGTATTAAACACAAAGATTATGTATTATTGTGGGCTGGGACTGTATGTTCTCTCTCTAGAGGGGAGATGTGATATGAACCCTGGGAAGTGTTATGACCTTCAACTGACCGCATTTAATAATGTGCCAGACAAGAATGAACTTTTGGGACAAACAGTATCAAGTAGTTTGCCTGGGGTATCTCCAGGGGGAGGTGAAAGCAAATTCTCCACCGCCAGTTATGCCAAAAACCCAGACTTTTGAAGCTACACCCTGAGGAGAGGACCATTTTCTGCTGATCACCTGTACCCAGAGTCTCACGATCAAAGGCCCAACCTGTATAAAGGAGAGACTGAATTATTCTGAGCTAAAGGCTGTTACAAACTCAATCACAAAACCCCTGTGTGTGGTCTGAAGGACTGACTATTACCAGGAAGAGCCGGTGGTAACCTGTAACTGCTGGCAATTGCAGCTGTTCATAGCCTGTGGAGAGAAAGCAAAGGCCAGACGCTGGCCTGTTTAGGCAGTCTGGCTTGCTGGAAATATCACAGTGTGGGCAGGGAACTCTGCAGCTTGGAAAAACCCTGGTCAGGAGGTGCTCTTGAGGGAGCACCGAGGGGAAATACAAGTGCAGTTGCCCTGAGCTATGACCAATTGGCCCCAGTTCTAGACAGGCAGTGAAACTGGGGAAGCAGCATAGTTCAGCAGACACAGTATAAGGCTGGAAGTCAGGAGATTTGGCTTCTAAATCTAGCTAGCCACCTACCTTGCTATGTGACCTTTGGCAAGTTATTTCCTCTGTGTCTCAGCTTCCCTTTCTGTACTGTGGGAAAATCATACTGACCCACCTATGCAAAGTGCTTTGAAATCTACAGCTAAAAAACACTAGGTGTCAAAAACACACAAAACCATTCCTCTTGACAACAAGAGTCCTCTTCAGATCCATCTTCCTTTTCAAAATTAAAAACCGTTATTAATACCTGGATGCACAGAAGGACTCAGACTTTGTAACACTCAGAGTCACGGCGCCTGATGAGCATCTGTGATTTTCATGGCATCTCACTGCAGTCCACAAAGCCTGAGTTAGGCACCTAGGTTCCCTGTACAATGAATGGAGAGAGAGGGGCATCTTAGACTGCAAGCCACAAAAAGCCAGCATGCTAGGCAGGGAGCTGCCTAAGCTAACCAAGGCTAGCTGATGCTGACAAAAGGGGTAACCTCCACTCCTCCAATGGAGATAAGTGCTTAAGTCCAGGCTGCAGGGAGGCGCCACTCTCTGTTTAGTGATTCCACCTGGTGTCAGGTGGCTTAGGTGCCTAAATAGTTTCTTGTGGGAATGAGTTAGGTGCCTGCCTTGCCCACACAACATGGGGGGGGGGACACAGGAGGAGGAAGAGCCAGGCTTTTCAGCCCACTGTTCAGAGCACTCACCTGGGATGTGGGAGAACTAGATTCTTCCCTCCTCCACTTAAGGGGGAGAAGGGAGACCCCTGTTCAAATCCTTTCTCCCCTCAAGCCAAGAGAGGAATTGAACCTGGGTCTCCCACATACTAGGTGAGTGTGATAACCACTGAATTATGTGGTATTCTGATGTGGGGCTCCCTCAACCTGTGCTGCTGAAGCTGTTCTGTTGTGGATCAATAATGAAAGAGTCAAGAGTGGGGGACTGGACTCAGGGCCTCCTACCTCACACGTGGGTGCCCGAGCCACCTGGCTATAGAGTCACACTCTCTCTCTCTCTCTTTCACACACACTCACTCGCCCAATGACGGTTCCATGGTGTACCAAGTACTTACACAGCACTGCCACTTCCTCCTTCAGCCAGATTTTGAATGAGACTCTGTCTGGTAGGTGGCCTCTGGGCACGCTTACCAGAACGCAGGCCCTGCACGTGAGTTATGCGGCTGACTGCCTGTCTGGCTCATAGATCACGCGGAGGCTTAGGAGGGAGATAGGCATTTGGATGCCTGGAGAGAGGCAGCAATGCACATGCTCAGAGGCAGAAACTTAGGCACCTTGGGAATTTTTACCCTGAAGACTGGCACTGGGTGAATTTAGGCACCTACAGGATTTGGTGGAAGTTTTGTGGATCGCAATGGAGCCAAAATCTGGACTTGGAACCTAAATCTGGGCCTAAGTATTTAGTACTATGTAATCTTCAAGCATTTAAAATAAATCTTTAAACTAAAACATCTGTGTTTCAGAAGGGGCATCCACTGAATATTACAACAGAAGTATGTGCTTCATTCCATGGTGGAAATCTAGGGCGTAAGCAAAAGAGCAGTAATAGTTCTGGTATGCGAGAATCAACTAACCCACAAATGCCACACTTAGTTCAGAGTATAAAGACATCTGTCTCCTTTCAGATGTGCTGTGCATATGGCATGCATGGCTTTGTTTGTATGAGACATACAAGTATCATAGTTTTTAATCCTGAGAGAATTCTGCGTCATGGCATGTGCGCAGAATTCATGTCCCCCGCAGATTTCTTTGCTTCCCCGCAGAAGAATGAATTCTGACGGGGAAGCAACGGAAAAGGCATAAGGGCGGTCACGCGCTGATCCCCGGCAGTGCAGGCTGGTTTGTTTGGGCACCCAGAGCAGTTGGTAGAAATGTAAATCACCGCCGGGGAAGAGTGGGCAGTGTATGTGTGTGCACACGCGAGACACACACACTATCCCTCTTGCTCACTATTGCAGCACACTTTGCATGGAGGGGAAGGGCTTTGGGGTGTTTCTGAGGTAAGCGTGGGGCAAGCTCTGTTCCCCTCAGAGCAGAATGTAGCAGCCTACCTGCTTAGTGAATTGTTCCCATTGTCTTAGTGAACTCCCCCTGGAGTATAAAACAGGTGTAAAAGTTTTAATGCTCCTTTACATTGCCAGAGTGGCGTAAAGAACAGTCAAGTATCAGGGGGTAGCCGTGTTAGTCTGTATCCACAAAAACAACAAGGAGTCCGGTGGCACCTTAAAGACTAACAGATGAATTTGGGCATAAGCTTATGCCCAAATACATCTGTTAGTCTTTAAAGTGCCACCGGACTCCTTGTTGTTTTTGTAAAGAACAGTATGGCCTTATAAATGCCTATGGTGCTTTAGTGATTAGAACTGGTCTAAATTTTTGGAATGAAAAAATTCCTATGAAAATGTGGTCCATGAACTGTTTGCTACTGACCTTTCTGGAGATGGTCAGTAGCCAGTATAAATTGTGAGTCTGATTCCCCAGCCCTCACTTGCTCTTCAGTTGCCTAGGATGTAACACTGAGCATATGGCTGCATATATTTGTTGACTAATAACTAGAAATAAAGGGTCAAACCTAGATACATTACCATTAGGCAAGAGGGTTTGGGGATTTCCACCAATGCTCCCCACTCCCATTCTCCATCCATTGTATTGTAGTTTAAATAAATTACCGAAATAATTGAAACCAGAGTAATTATATTGCATTATTTTGACAAATAAAATATGCAGACTATTACAGAATTTTAAAATATTGTGTGCAGAATTTTTAAATTTTTGTTGCAGCATTTTGAATTTTTTGGTGCAAAATTCCCCCAGGAGTAAGTTTTTAAACCATAAAATAATTTGGTGCTGAAGTAATGTCTAAAAAAAATATTTTAAAACTGTCCTGTAGAATAAGGATCCCATTTCCTATGGGACTATAAATGAAGGCCAGTTAAGTGTGAGACTTTAGGAAGTCTGTTTAATGGATCTTTCACAGTATGATACTTCTGACTGGTAATAATAATAATAAATAAAAAGTGTTATAAAGTAATAAGTGTTTTGCATTTCAAAAATTCTTTGATCATTGATTGAGGTTTACAACCTTTTGTGAGTTAGGTATTCGTATTCCCATATTACAGAAAGGAAAACTGAAGTACAGAGAGAGAAAGTGACTTGTCTAATATCATAGATAGAGGCAGTGACAGAACCTGAGAGAATTCACAAATTACGGTTTGTCTTTCTGTGCTCAGATCATTGAAACACATGAGCTACACCATAGGCTTTAGGTTGAAGAGAGAGAATTTCAAACTTTACTTATAAGGACAAGGCAAGTTAATGATACTGACCAGTAATGCAGCCTTGTAGTCCCTGCCTCAACCCCAGCTCAGCACAGCTGATCTCACCTCCTTTGGGTGCATGGCTATGTATCCTCCACCTCTCACAGTTTTCTGCTGTGCAGAAAACACAAGTAAGGAGTATATACACAATCCAGCTCAGAAAAGGAAATTCCTGTTCCCTGTAAATATCCATTAAACAGGAGGAAAAAAACATTTGCCATTGTATTGCTGAGTCAGTGCACCTGCTCCCACTCCCCAAGCACAGAGGGTTCCAACTGGCTGCTCCTCAGGCTACTCCGTGAAATTGTGGAGTGGAAATGTACCTAAAAGATTCCTGCATCCAGGACTCCCCCCACTTCCCGCAGGAGAAGATGACAGGACCAAGAACTCGCTCACTTCACAGTTGAGCTAAGCTCTAGGCCACTTATACTAGCACGTTCCCTCTCATAGGGCATGAGAGGGAGCTCTGGCCACTCTGTATACTGTGTGTCACAGGGGATGAGCTCCCGTCCCCACCTGCATCCCGACCCCACAATGAGATGTACTCTTATGAAACTCCAAAACTGAAGTGGTGAAGCTCTAACTCGCCTCTGGGCCTGATTCCCCCCATGTAAAATGTAAATAACCCCCAAGCAATCTTGCATTTTACAATGGGTGAATACGACCCACAGAGGGTGCAGTCAGTCTTAGCCCAATTCCTTTTCCTACAGTGCTACAGGTAAGGATATTACTAAGAGCCAGACAGTGGACCGAGTGTGCCCGTCACTGCATTAGCAGCCAAGCTGCTGCTGCTGCAAACATTCTGTGTAAACACAACTGAAGTGCTGATGAGCTAATGTTGCACCACTAAACAGAAAGAAAAATCCAGTAATATCATGGCCTCCTCCTAAGTGATTCTAGACCCTGCTCTGAGTGTTAGAGGTTAGGCAGACATCCTGGATCGGCATATTATATTCTTCCACCCTAAAGCAAAACACTTGGCTCCACAGATGATGATGAGCCACAGTCATATGAGCCTGGGGGCTGACGTTATTACCACAGAAACACTGACTCACAAGAGCATGTGACTGACAGGCATCTTCAGTCCCAGGAGGGAGGGGATCTCACAGGGAGAAGTGGTTCTGAGGTCCAGAAGGAGGGAGGAGGCAGACCAGTTGAGAGTCTCTAGGTAAAATTAAAAGGGTTAAACAAATAGGGTTCATGTCATGGTGTGTGTGTGTGGGGGGGGTGTTACTATAGACCACCAAATCAGGAAGAGGAGGTGGATGAGGCATTTCTAAAACATAACAAAAATATCCAAAAACACAGGATCTGGTAGTAATGGGGAACTTTAACTACAGACATCTGTTGGTAAAGTAATACAGCAAAACACAAAATCTCCAATAAGTTCTTTGTATGTATTCAGGACAAGTTTTTGTTCCAGAAAGTGGAGGAAGTAACCAGGGGCACAGCCATTTCAGACTTGATTCTGACCAACAGGAAGGAATTGGTTGCGAATCTGAAGGTGAAAGGCAATTTGAGTGACAGTGATCATGAAAAGATGGATTTCATGATTCTAAGGAAAGAAAGGAGTGAGAGCAGCAAAATAAGGATAATGGACTTCAAAAAAGCAGACTAACAAACTCAGAGAACTGTTAGTTAAGGTCCGACGGGAAGAATATCTAAGGGAAAAAATCAGTTCAAAAGAGCCAGCAGTTATAGAATCATAGAAGATATGGGTTGGAAGAGACCTCAGGAGGTCATCTAGTCCAACCCCCTGCTCAAAGCAGGACCAACACCAACTAAATGATCCCAGCCAGGGCTTTGTCAAGCCAGGCCTTAAAAACCTCTAAGGATGGAGATTCCATCACCTCCCTAGGTAACCCATTCCAGTGCTTCACCCCCCTCCCCCCCCCCAGTGAAACAGTGTTTCCTAATATCCAACCTAGACCTCCCCCACTGCAACTTGAGACTATTGCTCCTTGTTCTGTCATCTGCCACCATTGAGAACAGCTGAGCTCCATCCTCTTTGGAACCCCCCTTCAGGTAGTTGAATGCTGCTATCAAATCCTCCCCTCACTCTTCTCTTCTGCAGACTAAACAAGCCCAGGTCCCTCAGCCTCTCCTCGTAAGTCATGTGCCCCAGCCCTCTGATCATTTTCATTGCCCTCCACTGGACTCTCCAATTTGTCCACATCCTTTCTCTAGCAGGGGGCCCAAATCTGGACACAATACTCCAGATGTGGCCTCACCAGTGCCGAATAGAGGGAAATAATCACTTCCCTCAATCTGCTGGCAATGCTCCTATTAAGAACAGCACAAGTGTGTAGGGACCAAAATCAGAAAGGCTAAGGCACAAAATGAGTTACACCTAGCAAGGGACATAAAAGGCAATAAGAAGAGGTTACTTAAATACATCAGGAGTAAGAGAAAGATGAAGGAAAGTGTAGGTCCTCTACTTAGTGGGGAAGGAGAGCTAAGAACTGATGGCATCAAGAAAGCTGAGGTGCTTAATGCCTATTTTGCTTCAGTCTTCACTAAAAAGGTTAACGATGACCAGATACTCAAACACAATTATTGACAACCAGGGGGAAGGAATGCAAGTCAAACTAGGGGAAGAACAGGCTGAAGAATATTTAGATAAGTTAGATGTATTCAAGCAAGCAGAGCAGATGAAATTCATCCTAGGGTACTTAAGGAACTAGCTGAAGCAATCTTGTTAGCAATTATCTTTGAGAACTCCTGGAGGACAGGTGAGGTCCCAGAAGATTGGATAAGGGCAAACAAAGTACCTATCTTAAAAGTGGGGGGGACAAGGAGGACCCGGGGAATTATACACCAATCAGCCTAACTTCAATATTTGGAAAGATACTGAAGCAAATTATTAAACAATCAGTTTGTAAGCATCTGGAAGATAATAGGGTTGTAAAAAAATAGTCAGCAGGATTTATCAAGAACAAATCCTGCCAAATCAACTTAATTTCCTTCTTTGATTGGATTGCTGACCAAATGGATGGGCGGGAAGCAGTAGACGTGATATAACTTGACTTTAGTAAGGCTTTTGACACAGTTCTGCATGACATTGTCATAAGAAAACTAGCGAATGTGGTCTGGATGAACTTACTATAAGGTGGGTGAACAACTGGTATTCAAATGATAGTTATCAATGGTTTGCTGTCAAATTGGGAGAGCACATCCAGTGGGAACTTGCAGGGGTCATTCCTGGGTCTGGTACTAATCAATATTTTCATTAAGGACTTGGATAATGGAGTAGAGAATAGGCTTATAAAATCTGCAGATGACACCAAGATGGGAGGGGCTGCAAGCATTTTGGAGGACAGGTTTAAAATTCAAAATGACCTTGACAAATTAGAGAATTGGTCTGAATTCAACAAGATGAAATTCAATAAAGACAAGTGCAAAGTACTTCACTTAAGAAGGAAAAATCAAATGCACAACTACAAAATGGAAATAACTATCTAGGTGGTTGAACTGCTGAAAAGGTTCTGGGATTTATAGTGGACCACAAACTGAATATGTCATCAATATGATGCAGCTGCAAAAAAGGCTAATATCATTCTGGGGTGTATTAACAGGAGCGTTGTATGGAAGACACAGGAGGTAATTGTCCCGCTCTACTCAGCACTGGTGTGGTCCCAGCTGGAGTCCTGTGTCCAATTCTGGGCACCACAATTTAGGAAAGATGTGGATAAACTGGAAAAAGTCCAGAGGAGAGCAAGAAAAATGATAAAAGGTTTAGAAAAGCTGACCTATGAGGAAAGGTTCAAATAACTGGATATGTTTAGTCTTGAGAAAAGAAGACTGAGGAGGGACCTGATAACAGAGTTCCAGTATGTTGATGGCTGTTTTAAAGAGTACTGTGATCAATTGTTATCCATGTCCACTGAAGGTAGGACAAGAAGTAATGGGCTTAATCTGCAGCAAGGAAGATTTAGGTTAGATAATAGGAAATAATTTCTAACTATAAGGGTGGTTAAAGTCTGGAATAGGCTTCCAAGGGAGGATGTGGAATCCCATTATTGGAAGCTTTAAAAACAAGACGGACAAACACCTATCAGGGATGGTCTAGGTTTATTTGGTCCTGCCACAACACAGGGGGCTGGACTTGACTTCTCAAGGTCCCTTTGAGCCCTACATTTCTATAATTCCACCTGCTGCACATCCTCTTGTAGCTTGAAAAGTTTGAGGCTAGCCAGTCAGAATCACATATGGGAGAGTACAAAAAAAGCGAACATCATTCTGGGATGTATTAGCTGGAGTGTTGTCAGCAAGACACAAGAAGTAATTCTTCTGCTCTACTCCATGCTGATTAGGCCTCAAATGAAGTATTGTGTCCAGTTCTGGGCACCACATTACAGGAAAGATGTGGACAAATTGGAGAAAGTCCAGAGAAGAGCAACAAAAATGATTAAAGGTCTAGAAAACATGACCTATGAGGGAAGATTGAAAAAAATTGGGTTTGTTTAGTCTGGAGAAGAGACAACCGAAGGGGGACATAACAGTTTTCAAGTACATAAAAGATTGTTACAAGGAGGATGAAGGTAAATTGTTTTCGTTAACCTCTGGGAATAGGACAAGAAGCAATGGGCTTAAAGTGCAGCTAAGGCAGTTTAGGTTGGACATTAGGAAAAACTTTCTGTCAGGGTGGTTAAGCACTGGAATAAATTGCCTAGGGAGGTTGTGGAATCTCTGTCATTGGAGATTTTTAAGAGCAGGTTAGACAAACACCTGTCAGGGATGGTCTAGTCCTGCCAGGAGTGCAGGGGACCAGACTAGATGACCTTTCGAGGTCCCTTCCAGTCCAACGATTCTATGATTCTAGTAGGGGGGGTATGTATGTTTTAATGGTTTTTCGGGCAAGGTCAGCTAGTTTAAAAGCAACTTCACATTTTAAAATAATGGATAAAAAGCTCTTTGCCCATTCTCCTGATTAGCTGAATTTTGGATTATCTGATCTGGCCCCAGTCCCAATTAGATCAGATAAACGAGGTTCTACTGTAATTTGTTCCAGATACAGGGCTGGCAGAGATAACTTTTCCCCTGGAGCAAGGGGGAGTCTAAATTCCAATCTGGTTTCTGGTCTGCCCTTGGGACTTTACACAGGTCCAGGGACCCCAGAATCAGGGGGGCCATAGCCCTCCCACTTTTTGAAAGTGGATAGGCCTGGCCCGTCCAATTTTTGCCAGAGCAGACTCTGCCCCCTTCCCTTCCTCTTCCCCCTGAGGCCTCACTCCCCAGCCAGGCCAACGTGGAGCCTGGCTGGGGAGCTGGGGCAGTTGTGTATGGATCCCACACCAGCCCCAGGCCTGTGTCCCCGCCCCCCAGGATCCCCGCTGGGCTGTGGAGGTGAAAGGTCCGTGACTCTGCGTGGGCTCCCCACAGCTACCCGCACAGCTCTCGGGGTGGGGGGGGCCTCGGAGCTGCTGCCCAGCCATGGTAAGAGCTGTGCAGGCAGCTGTGGGGAGCCTGGGTTCCTACACTTGCACTGGGCAGGGGGCCCATGGGGCAGAAACATAGGGGGCTGTTTTCGACTCACCCTGGGCGGGCTCCCTGGTCCCACTCTGGCTTTTGGCTTGGCCGGGGGCAGGGCCTCGGGCGGGGGGGGGGAGGGGAAGAGGAGAGGCAGGGTCTCGGGAGGGCCACTTTTGGGAAGGCTCCGATGCCCTTGCCCAAGCCTCATAGCAAAGCCAGAATTGAGCCTATAAACATTTTAGAGTAATTTTTATAAACCCCTTTTGATTTCATCTTTATTAAAATTATGTATGACTTGTCATTTTTAAAGAATTTTTGGGGCAAATTTCAAAGCCTCTCCTTTCCGGTGGAGAAGGATTTTATTGTGCGTTTCAACAAAACATAGAACAGTCTCAAACTGGTCTTCTTTAAGCAAAACAAAACAACGATCTCCCACATTCAAAGTGTCCCTAAATGACAGCCCCTGCCAGGGCCGTCCTTACTCATACGTAAAGTACACAGCTACATAGGGCACCAGGAAATTTGGGGCACCTGCGCCCTAAGCAGCTGCATGCTGCTCCAGCCCCTGCTCTGCCCCACCCCCCATTCCTCTGAGGACTGAAGCAGGGCCAGGCCTGCACTCACTGGTGGTGGTTCCCCCCTGCCTCCCCCCAAGCCAGCCCCATCTTCCCCGCGGAGGCCTGGGGCCCCACACACACACCCTGCCAGGGGGGGCTGCGTAGGGCCCCAGAACAGCCCTGGCCCCTGCTCTTGATTTACAGACCCCCATATTCCGGTGCAGATGCGACCCTCCTGAGAAATCATCACTGGCATCACCACACTTTTTTACTCTCTGCGGCAGACAAGCACCTCATGCCCTGAGCAGCAACTCTGCTCGTCACTCAGTTTCCATTCTCTATACATGCTGTTCACAAAAAAAAAAAGTTGCTTTTATTTTGTAGTGCATGGTCAGCTTTCCCTCTCTGTAGGGTGACCAGATGTCCCATTTTTAAAGGGACAGTCCCATATTTAAGCCCTCCTGCAGGTGTGCCAACTTTTTTTTTTAAATGGGCAAATTGTCCCATATTTTCTGTCTCCCACCCATCAGTACTGGTGGGTCTTGCTGCTGGCCGGATCCCTGCTCGCCAGCCGCCTGCCCATCAGCGGTGAGTGTGTGCGTGTGTGTGTGTGGGGGTCCAGTGGCCAATGGTGGGTGTGAGTGTGCAAGGCTGGTGGCAGGGCAAAGATGCAGCGTGCAGGGCCGGGCCGCTCCTCCTGCTGGTCTGTCAGTGCAGCCCCTGCTGCGTGACGGCTTTTGGCCAGCAGGGCCCTGCCCCCTCATCCTACTTCTGGCCGGCACTGGCTGTGCGCCATGAGCTGCGATGGCTGACGAGTGCGGGCAGGTGCCAGGTGGTGGCCAGTTACGTATCACCTCTACTGTCCACCTCTCAGCCCTTTACGTGCTTTCCCTCTCACTGTCTTTTTAACATGGGCTCAGTCAACTTGATGTTAATCTGAATGTTTGTACTGATAGACTGCCGCTGAACTCACTTGAAAATGAGTAATCATAGAATCATAGAATATCAGGGTTGGAAGGGACCTCAGGAGGTCATCTAGTCCAACCCCCTGCTCAAAGCAGGACTAGTTCCCAACTAAATCATCCGAGCCAGGGCTTTGTCAAGCCGGGCCTTAAAAACCTCCAAAGGAGGAGACTCCACCACCTCCCTAGGTAACGCATTCCAGTGCTTCACCACCCTCCTAGTGAAAAAGTTTTTCCTAATATCCAACCTAGAACTCCCCCACTGCAACTTGAGACCATTGCTCCTTGTTCTGTCATCTGCCACCACTGAGAACAGCCGAGCTCCATCCTCTTTGGAACCCCCCTTCAGGTAGTTGAAAGCAGCTATCAAATCCCCCCTCATTCTTCTCTTCTGGAGACTAAACAATCCCAGTTCCCTCAGCCTCTCTTCATAAGTCATGTGCTCCAGACCCCTAATCATTTTTGTTGCCCTCCGCTGGACTCTTTCCAATTTTTCCACATCCTTCTTGTAGTGTGGGGCCCAAAACTGGACACAGTATTCCAGATGAGGCCTCACCAATGTCGAATAAAGGGGAACGATCACGTTCCTCGATCTGCTGGCAATGCCCCTACTTATACAGCCCCAAATGCCGTTAGCCTTCTTGGCAAGAAGAGCACACTGTTGACTCCTATCCAGCTTCTCGTCCACTGTGACCCCTAGGTCCTTTTCTGCAGAACTGCTACCCAGCCATTTGGTCCCTAGTCTGTAGCAGTGCATGGGATTCTTCCGTCCTAAGTGCAGGACTCTGCACTTGTCCTTGTTGAACCTCATCAGGTTTTTTTTGGGCCAATCCTCTAATTTGTCTAGGTCCCTCTGTATCCGATCCCTAACCTCTAGTGTATCTACCACGCCACCCAGTTTAGTGTCATCTGCAAACTTGCTGAGAGTGCAGTCCACATCATCCTCCAGATCATTAATAAAGATATTAAACAAAACCGGCCCCAGGACCGACCCTTGGGGCACTCCGCTTGAAACCAGCTGCCAACTAGACATGGAGCCATTGATCACTACCCGTTGAGCCCGACGATCTAGACAGCTTTCTATCCACCTTACAGTCCATTCATCCACCCATACTTCTTTAACTTGGCGGCAAGAATACTGTGGGAGACCGTATCAAAAGCTTTGCTAAAGTCACGGAATAACACATCCACTGCTTTCCCCTCATCGACAGAGCCAGTTATCTCATCATAGAAGGCAATTAGGTCAGGCATGACTTGCCCTGGGTGAATCCATGCTGACTGTTCCTGATCACTTTCCTCTCCTCTAAGTGTTTCATAATTGATTCCTTGAGGACCTGCTCCATGATTTTTCCAAGGACTGAGGTGAGGCTGACTGGCCTATAGTTCCCCGGATCCTCCTCCTTCCCTTTTTTAAAGACGGGCACTACATTAGTCTTTTTCCAGTCATCCGGGACCTTCCCCGATCGCCATGAGTTTTCAAAAATAACGGCTAATGGCTCTGCAATCTCATCCGCCAACTCCTTTAGCACCCTCGGATGCAGCGCATCCGGCCCCATGGACTTGTGCACGTCCAGTTTTTCTAAATAGTCCCGAACCACTTCTTTCTCCACAGAGGGCTGGTCACCTTCTCCCCATACTGTGCTGCTCAGTGCAGTAGTCTGGGAGCTGACCTTGTTTGTGAAGACAGAGGCAAAAAAATTATTGAGTACATTAGCTTTTTCCACATCCTCGGTCACTAGGTTGCCTCCCTCATTCAGTAAGGGGCCCACATTTTCCTTGACTTTCTTCTTGTTGCTAACATACCTGAAGAAACCCTTCTTGTTACTCTTAACATCTCTTGCTAGCTGCAACTCCAAGTGTGATTTGGCCTTCCTGATTTCACTCCTGCATGCCTGAGCAATAATTTTATACTCCTCCCTGGTCATTTGTCCAATCTTCCACTTCTTGTAAGCTTCTTTTTTGCGTTTAAGATCAGCAAGGATTTCACTGTTTAGCCAAGCTGGTCGCGTGCCATATTTACTATTCTTTCTACACATCGGGATGGTTTGTTCCTGTAATTTTACCAGGTGTCTCATATTCAGCATAAGGAAGGGAAATATGGTCACCCCACCCCTCAAACAGGCGCTCTCGGGCCAAAGACCTCCTCCGCAGATTAGTGGCTCCCTAATCTAGGGTTACCATATTTGAACTTTCAAAAAAGAGGACACTCCATGGGGGGTAGCCCCGCTCCCAGCCACTCCCTCCCACTTCCCGCCCCCTGACTGCCCCCCACAGAACCCCCAACCCATCCAACCCTCCCTGCTCCTTGTCCCCTGATCACCCTCTCCCGGGACCCCTTCCCCTAACCACCCCCCAGGACTCTAGCCCCTATCTAAGCCTCTCTTCTCCTTGTTCCCGACTACCCCCTCCTGAGCCCTCCCCACCCTAACTGCCCCCCTAGGATCCCACTCCCTACCTGTCCCCTGACCTCAGTGACTTGAGTTGCATGCCCAGCCACAGCACTTGTCCTCAAGAGTTTGGGAGTCACATTTTAAAATTACTGCTACACTCCCATAAACAAAAAATAGTCAGTCATTCTCCATCATTGTAATAAAAACCTTGATAAATGTTCATAGAAAAGGGGATCTTTCAGTAAATAAAAGCAGAATAGAAGTAACTTAAAAAAGTTCTCTGAAATCTTCGTCAATAGAGAAAGCTCCAAGAAGATCTCCAAAAGCTAAGCACTTTAAATGTTTTTATTTTCTTCTGGATTCATAGTCACCTTCCTGCCAGATCAAAGAACTTGAATCTTCAAATATAAAATATTGGCCATTTTCAGACTTGCACTTAATTCTTCTCCTAATGCATGACTTGTAGTGAGTTTTTATGAGGAAGTTTTAAAGGCCAGGTCTTATATTCACCATAGTTTGTATCACTGTTGAATAATAGCTGACTGCATCTCCCAATATAATACATATGTAGGCAATAAGTCAGATTTAATAGTCTTTATTGGATTCTGATATTTATTGCAAAATTGAACTAAGTGCTTTGATGAAGCAGGTTTTACAAGCACTAGTATGAATTGAAGCTAGCAGTTACATTAATGTAATCTCTGTTCTGTGGATATGATGAAAAGCTTGGCAAGCATTTAGACATTAGCCATGGCAAATGTTACAGAACACCATTGTGGGTAAGGGATTATATAGCTACTGCCAGTGGCTGTAAACAAAAGAAATGATGTTTTAACAGTTAGCCAGTGAGAAACCATAATATTTCCATTATTATACAAACAGGTCTTAAAGTCATTGCCTTTCTTCCTGATGTGTTAAAAGCAATTACATTGGTTAATAAAATTCAAAGACAAGTTTTGTTTTTCCTATTCACAAAGTGTAAAGGACAGATCCTCTTTAGAATGCTGGGTGATATAGTCTTACTATTATCTCTCCAGCTATTTTTCTAAGTAAAGTAAGTTACATATTTAACGCGGTCTGAAACAGAGATACAGATTAACATGAATAGATAATATAGGCTTTAAAAACAGACCTATAAACTGGAGAAAATGAGGCAAAAATAGAAAGGAAATGTAGAGAGGATTTTGCTAAGGGAACAGCAGCTATTATTTAGAACATACAGACAAGCAACTCACTGCCCCGGGATCCCATGCCCCTTCTCTAACTCTCCGACCCCCTTACCTTCAGCTTAGAGCAGCATGTCTGGCTCTGCGCCCCACGGAGCGCCCAGCTCCCCCCCCCCCCCAGCGCTACCGGAGATCTGAGGCTGCAGGGGAAGGGGAAAGCGGGGGAGGGGCTTTGGCTGCCAGTCCCCCAGTGCTGTCGGCATCTGAGGCTGCAGAGGAGGGGACGGGCTTTGGCTGCCGCTGTCAGCCCTGCTCTGCCGGAAATCTGAGGCTGCAGGGGAGGGGGGAAACGGGGCAGGGGCTTTGGCTGCCAGCGCTACCGGAGATCTGAGGCTGCAAGGGAAGGGGGAAGCGGGGGAGGGGCTTTGGCTGCTAGCCCCCCAGTGCTCCTGGCATCTGAGGCTGCAGAGGAGGGGAGGGGCTTTGGCTGCCGCTGTCAGCCCCGCGCTGCCGGAGATCTGATGCTACAGGGGAGGGGGAGAAGGGCTTTGGCTGCCATCCCCGCCCCCCCCCCCAGCACTGCCAGTGATGGGGGAAGCGGGGGAGGGGCTTTGGCTACCCCTGCCAGCCCCCCCCCAGCGCTGCAGGTATCTGAGGCAGCGGGGGAGAGGGGAAGCGGGGGAGGGGCTTTGGCTGCCCCTGCCAACCCCGCTCCCCACCAGCGCTGCTCGCATCTGAGGCTGCAGGGGGGAGTAGGGAGAGGCTTTGGCTGCCAAAGAAACCCCAACCAGCGGCCCGGCCCCGCTGTTAGCTGCTTTTCGGTCTTTACATAGCCGTGGAGGGGGAAATCCCGGACATTTATAAATCCCCGCCCCCGCTATGTAAAAATCGAAAAGCTGGACGTGTCCGGGGAAACCCGCACATGTAGTAACCCCACCTAACCCGGCCACACGCCCTCACCTCATCGACAACCTGCTGCGTTTCCGCGGTAGCCGGCTGGACACCCGTCAGCCCCCCACACTTCATCGCGGCGGCAGCAGCGGAGCTCAGGTCCTGCCACAAGCGAAAGCGAAGCGATGTCGCAGGTAACAAGATTCCGTCAGGTGATCTCAGTCCCGGCTCGGATTGGGCGGGTGGAGACTGAGAGCAACACGACAGCAGCTCCTGTGCCGTGACCCCGCCCTGCGCCGGGGCGCGTGGCAGACGGGGCGTGGCCCGGAGCCCAGGGGTGCGGAGAGTTGGCCCCGCGCCGAGAGCAAGCGCTGATCTGTGGCTGAGGCTGGACCCCCCCGTTATCACTCGCGCTTGGTTCGGTCTCTGCCCGGGGGCGGGACTCGGGACGGGAGCGCTCAGAGCGCCCGGCCGGGGCGTGGCGCAACGGGACGGGGCAGATGAAGCCCGGGGCAAGCGGAGCGCCCTGACGCACGCAGCAAAATCCTTCATCGCACATTTGAGAGGATTTGAAAAGAGCCTTTAGCATTAACCCCTGGCTGCTGCTGCCTATCATTGAATGAGTCTGGGCAGGGCTAGGCCAGTCGGGCACTAGAAGTAGCTCCAGGCAGTAGCAGCGCCAGGGACAGGCGTGGGCAGAACTCCTCTCCCATGATCACAGCACTGAAGTGGGTCAGTGTGGCAGATAAACAGCTGATCCTTTGGCATTAACCCTACATTTAACTTACTCAGTGTATATAAAAAATGTGTATGCAGGCGGGGCGCACACTTTAAGATCTCTTTCCATTCTACTAACCTTGTGCTGCAGGAGAAGGAGAGACCAGCTACTTGTGCTGGGGTCTCTGAATTGTTGCCAACTTCTGGAAAAGTTTTGCAAGGGACAATTGGCAAAATATGCTGGGTTTCTGGAGTCACTGGAAGTTTTGTGTACATTCTGAAGAGGTTTAAGATTCACAAACTTTATAAACATTAACTACTTAATGGCTGCAAGTCCTCTGAGGTGTTAAGTCCATTTTACAGATGGGGAAACTGAGGCTCAATTAGATTATGGTCTACATTTTCAAACTCAGATGTATAATTTTATACACCCATCTATTGAAGTTGACCTGATTTTCAGATGTGCTGAGCACTTTCAGACCTCATTACTTTCAGTGGAAGCTGGGGTGTTCAGTATAGCAGGATTTAAATGCCTAAATTTATGAACCCAGGTTTGAAGATTCTAGCTCATGGATGCTGATCCCATCATGTGACAAATATACCCTATTAATCTTTGTCACCTGGGTGAGGTGACTGGAGCCGGGCAATATAAAGAGCAGTCTCTTACCCACCAACCACCTGAGAGCAAACCCTTCACACACACAGTTTAAACATTTACAATTAAATGGAATTGTTAAATCACAACCTGTTTTCTTTAAATTTAGTTTATGAATTTTCAAGGCGACTTAACTATATGGTGAGATTGAAAAGGGATTTTTGATTTAGAGAAACACAAGGAGGTAGACTTGCATCAAATTTCCAAACCGGGGTAATTATTTTAATATTCTGTAACACAAACAACAGTTTGACAAGTTTTCTTCACATGTGGAAGAAAATTTCTGGCAATTTTCTCCTTGGCAAATTTCAGCCCTTGCCAATTTCACTAGCCAAAGTTACAGGGAAGCTAACTATAGTGCTTAGAATGTGAAGCTGGCAGCAGAATTATCTATGGAGACACTGTGGTCTCTCTTTGTAATGAATGTTCATAAAGCTGAAAGAGACTATAGACCAGGTTTGTTTGTGTGCTGTGTTCTTGCTTGAAGTTTGTAGAGTGGTCTGTTTTGGGGGCCATGTGATGAGCTAGGCTAGGCTGAGAGTTTACTATCTAGCTTGCCATCCTCTGATCCCTAATCCCTTCAGGATCCTTGACAAGGGGGAGGGACTAACTCAGGGAATACAGGAGTTTAAAAAAAGTGACCAGAACAGCAACAAACAGGAGTTCTGTGAGGGAGTTTAGAGAGGGAGCATGAGAGGCAGATACACCTAACAAACATACTCTGATTGAATTTAGGCCGATAACCTTCCAAATATAGACCTCCCCACCCCCCCACCGCAGGAGTAAAAAGAATGCAGGCAGACATTCAGCAGCAGAGTGGGGGCTATCCACTTTATTGCAGTGAATGCAGCATGTATTCTTGAGACCAGAGTGACTGAACTGGAGGAGCTAAGAGAGACAGAGAGGTACATAAAGGAGATTTTCAGAGAGGCAGTAGAGTGGTCCTACACCCCCCCCCCCCAGTCTGACAGTCTCTGTGCTGTTAAGGAGGATGAAAGTTTCAGGGAAGAAGAACATTAAGCTGGAGTGGAGGGAAATGATCCCATAGTTGGGACCCTCCTTCCAGATGATGTCATGGTATCATCTTGCTCTGAGAATACCCCTCTGAGGGAGGGAACCCCAGTTATTAGGAAGAGGCAGATAATAGCAATGGGGGATTGTATTATTAGAACTATAGATAGTTGGGTTTGTGATGACCAGGAGAACTGTGTGGTCAATTGCCTGGCAGGTGCAAAGGTTACGGATCTTGTGAGACATTTAGACAGACTTATTTGCCGTGCTGGGGAGAAGCGAGTGCTCGTGGTACATGTAGATACTAATAACATAGGGAAGGGTAGGAGAAATGTCCTGGAGACCAAATTTAGGCTGCTAAGTAAGAGATTAAAGTCTGGGACCTCCATGGTATTGGTAGCATTCTCTGAAATGCTTCCAATTCCACCCCCAAGGCCAGTTAGACAGGTAAAACTGCAGGGTCTCAATGCGTGGATGAGACAATGGTGTTGGAAGGAGGGATTTAGGTTTATTAGGAACTGGGAACCCTCTGGGAAAGGAGGAGCCTGTACAGAAAGAATGGGCTCCACCTAAACCAAAACACAACCAGATTGCTGGCATGTAAAATTAACAAGATGGTAGAGGAGTTTTTAAACTCAGGGCTGGGGGAAAGCCAACAGGAGTGGAGGAGCACATGGTTTGGACAGAGACCTCAATTAGGTGAGTATTTATTAAAGGGGATACGCTGTATTCTAGTAAAGAGGAGGGGATAGAAGTTGATAAAGTACATGTAGGAACTGAAGAGAAACAGGTCAAGTGAAAAAAGTTCTATTCAAATATATCACATGAAGGCAAACAACTAAATATTGACAAATTTTGTAAATGCTTGTATACAAAAGTTAGAAGTCTAAATACCAAGATGGGTGAACTTGAGTGAGTGTTATTAAATGAAGATGTTGATTTAATAGGCAAAACAAACTTGGTGGAACAATGATCATCAATGAGACACAGTATTACAAGGGTACAAAATATATAGGAATGAGAGAGTAGGTTGAGCTGGTGGGAGAGGGGCACTGTATGTGAAAGAAAGCATAGAGTCAACTATAGTAAAAATCTTAAATGAACCAAACTGTGCTAAACAATCTGTAGGGATAGAAATTCCATGCTCAAATAATAACTGTATACCAAAAGAAATATACTACCGACCAGCTGTCTGTGATGGTGATTGTGAAATTGTCAGGGAGATTAGAGAGGCTACAAAAACCCAATAATAATGAGGAATTTCAGGTATCTCTCTGTTGACTGGGTACACGTCACCTCAGAATGGGATGCAGAGATAAAGTTTCTAGACACTATTAAAGACTGCTTCTTGGAGCAGCTAGTCCTGGAATCCACAAGGGGAGATTTCTTGATTTAGTCCTAAGTGGAGCTCAGGATCTGGTCCAAGAGGTGAATAAAGCTGAACTGCTCGGTAATAGAGAGCATAATGTAATTAGATGTAACATTTTTTGGGGTGGGGGGGAAATACCAAAGGAATCCACCACAGTAGCATTTAACTTCAAAAAAGGGAACTACACAAAAATGAGGAAGTTAGTTAAATGGAAATTAAAAGGAACAGTCACAAAAGCTTCATGGAAACTATTTGAAAACACTACAATAGAGGCTTAAACTAAATGTATACCCCAAATAAAAAAATGAGTAATGAGTACCAAAAAAATGCCACCATGGCTAAACAGCAGAGTAAAAGAGATGGTTAGCGGCAAAAAGGTGTCCTTTAAAATTTGGAAGTCAAATCTTACTGAGGAAAATAGAAAGGAGCATAACCTCCGGCAACTCAAAGTGCGAAAGTATAATTAGGCAGGCCAAAAAATAATTTGAAAAGCAACCAGCAAAAGACACAAAAACTAACAGCAATTTTTTTTAAAGTATAGCAGAAGCAGGAAATCTGCCAAACAATCAATGAGGTCACTGGATGATCATGGTGCTAAAGGCATGCTCAAAGAAGACCAGACCATTGCAGAGAAGCTAAATGAATTTTTTGCAGAGGATGTGAGGGAGCTTCCCATCCCTGAGCCATTCTTGTTAGGTGATAAATCTGAGGAACTGTCCCAGATTGAGGTGTCAATAAGAGGAGGTTTTGGAACAAATTGATAAATTGAACAGCAGTAAGTCATCAGGACTAGATGGTATTCACTAATTCTGAAGGAACTCAAATATGAAATTGCAGAACTACAAACTGGTATGTAACCTATAACTTAAATCAGCCTCTGTACCAGATGACTGCAGGATAGCTAATGAAATGCCATTTTAAAAAAAAGGCTCCACAGGTGATCCTGGCAATTGCAGACCAGTAAACCTAGCTTTAGTACCAGGCAAATAGGTTGAAACTATAGTAAAGAACAGAATTATCAGACACATAGATGAGTATTATATGCAGGGGAAGAGTTAACATGGCTTTTGTAAAGGGAAATCATGCCTCGACACTCTATTAGAAATCTTTGAGTGTGTCAACAAGCATGTGGATAAGGGAGATCCAGTGGATATAGTGCACATGGACTTTTAGAAAACCTTTGACAGTGTCCCACACCAAAGGCTCTTAGGCAGAGTAGGGAATCATGACATAAGAGGGAAGGTCCTTTCATGGATCAGTAACTGGTTAAAAGATAGGAAACAAAGGATAGGAATAAATAGGCAGCTTTCACTGTACTGAACCTGTGCTGCTCAACATATTCATAAATGATCTAGGAAAGGGCAGTAAACATTGAGGTGACAACATTTATACATGATACAGAATTACTCTGGATAGTTAAGTCCAAAGCTGATTGGGAAGAGTTACAAAGGGATCTCATAAAGCTGGGTGACTGGGCAGCAAAATGGCAGATGAAATTCAGTGTTGATAAATGCAAAGTAATACACATTGGAAAAAATAACCCCAACTATACATACAAAATGATAGGGTCTAAATTAGCTGTTACCGCTCAAAAAAGAGATCTTGGGGTCATTGTGAATGATTCCTTGAAAACATCTGCTCAGTGTGCAATGACAGTCAAAAAAGATAACAGAATATTAGGAACCATCAGGGAAGGGCTAGCTAAAACAGAAAATATCATAATGCCACGGTATAAATCCATGGTACACCCACACTTTGAATACTGCATGCAGTTTTGGTCGCACCATCTCAAAAGATGTATTAGAATTGGAAAAGGTACAAAGAAGGGCAACAAACATTATTAGGGGTATAGAACAGCTTCCATATGAGGAGAGATTAAAAAGGCTGGGATTATTTAGTTTAGAAAAGAGACGACTGAGGGGAGATATGATAGAGGTCTATAATATCAAGAATAGTATGGAGAAAATGATTAGAGAGGTGTTATTTACCCCTCACATAACACAGGAACCAGGGGTCTCCAATGAAATTAATAGGTAGCAGGTTTAAAACAAACATAAGGAACTACTTCTTCACACAATGCACAGTGAACCCGTGGAACTCATTGCCAGGGATGTTGTGAAGGCTAAAAGTATAACTGGGCTAAAAAAGGAATTAGATAGGTTCCTGGAGGACAGATCCCTCTGTAGCTACTAGCCAAAATAGTCAGGGATTCCGCCTCGTGCCCTGGGTGTCCCTAAAGCTCTGATGGCCATAATCTGGGAGTGGAGGCTGGGGGTAGATCACTCAATAATCTTCCTGTTTTATTCATTCCCTCTGAAGCATCTGACACTGTCCACTGTCAGAAGACAGGATGCTGGGCTAGATGGTCCATTAGTCTGAGCCAGTATTGTTCTGATCCTTTACAGACCCTCTGCCCACACTTAAAATGTCTCCTCATTCCCCATTCTGAATTTCCTAACCCCTATGCAGAATTATAACTTTAAATAAATCATGTCAGTTGCCCTTACTTAATTTTGTAATAACACTAACCTTTACATTGGGATTAATGAACCAATTGGCCCTTCCACTTACTGGGGAGGGGGTGGAGGGGAGATAGTAACTCTACTCCGGAGAGACTCCTACTTGAAATGTAGAATGTGGGGAAGAGTCTCACTTGTGTGACACCATCCATCTCCTCCCCAAGAACCCATAGATACCACTTTGCTGGGGCTCTGTGCAGAAGGGGCTTCGCTGGGGTCAGGATAGAGGGGACAGTGGATCAGGCTAGTTGCTTTTCTTGGAACCATTCCCAGCACACCAGCCAGATTTCCATGGAATTCCAATATGAAGTTAATATTCTCTCTGGGTCTCCTCCGCTGTAGTAACAGTAGTGTCTCTACAGGTTGACTCTACAAATAGCAGCAGGCAACAGGTTTAAAACAAACAAAAGGAAGTATTTCTTCACACAACGCTTAGTCAACCAGTGGAACTCTTTGCCCGAGGATGTTGTGAAGGCCAAGACTATAACAGGGTTCAAAAAAGTACTAGATAAATTCATGGAGGATAGGTCCATCAATGGCTATTAGCCCGGATGGGCAGGGATGGTGTCCGCAACCTCTGTTTGCCAGAGGCTTGGAATGAGCGACAGGGAATGGATCACTTGATGATTACCTGTTCTGTTCATTCCCTATGGGGCACCTGGCATTGGCCACTGTCGGAAGACAGGATACTTGGCTAGATGGACCTTTGGTCTGACCCAGTATGGCCGTTCTTATGTTCTTATGCTGTCTGGGAGCCATCTAGAGGGGCAGTCATTCATGTGGACAGCTCTGGCCACCATGGTGGATCTTTGGCTTGTATTTTTGGCAGAAGGACACTGCTGGGTGTCCAAGTTGTTTTAAGTTTTAGTATTCTGTGTGTGCTCCAAGGTGTTTTTAGACACAGGTCCGATCAAAGCTTCCTCCCCTCTTGGGGTACTCAGGTGGAGAGCTCATGGTCTTGGCTGGTGAAGGACGACTTGAATGGCAATCCCCTTTATGACATGGTTCTTTTCCTTAGGACTTCTATTGCACCAAAACTGCACCTATTGTACACGTCAAACTAGATCAGGGTTGCTGGTGAAGGTGCACAAGGACAGAACCCAGTTTGACTCTCAAACCGCAGGATGAATATGTAGTGGTGACAATTAGAATCACCCCTTCACCCATTTCTTTACCTGCAAAGTCACTAGTGACCCAAAAAATATGGGGCCTCATGATAGCAAAGTCACTTTTCATAGTAGAACTGCACTTTATGTAGATATAAACTACACCGCTACCTCGATATAATGCTGTCCTCGGGAGTCAAAAAATCTTACCGCGTTATAGGTGAAACCGCGTTATATTGAACTTGCTTTGATCCACCAGAGTGCGCAGCCCCACCCCCTTGGAGCACTGCTTTACCGCGTTATATCCGAATTCCTATTATATCGGGTAGTGTTATATCGAGGTAGCGGTGTATTTAAAAAACCCAAAAACTTGGAAATAAACATGAACATTATCCATTGAAAGATAAATCCACTCCAGGGCCGGCCCACAACATTTTGGCACCTGAGGCGGGGAGCTCAAATGACACCCTCATGTCCCCTCGCTTGGGCCAAAACTTTGAAAGGTCTCAATTCTGCCTTCTTCCTGTTCTACTCCTCTCATGGTACTGCTATGCTACCTACCCCAATAAAGGAGAACTAACAACTTAAAATGCCTTATTCAAAATTTTTAAGTGACACTTAACTTTCAAATGCCTGAACAGCAAATGTAACTTTTCTTGTCTGCATAGTAAACACTGGCATTTTTATCTGTTTGAATAATCAAAGTGGTGCGTTCCGTGCCTTTTGGTTGCAAAGATTTGAACTGCTTCCTGAAGGTCCACAGTCTGGGCCAGCTCATGCTCTATTGAGATGGTTGCAAGGCCGACCAGCGTCTCCTGTGTCATTGTGGAGAGTAGATGTGTTTTTATTAACTTCAGCTTGGAGAAGCTGCGTTCTCCGCTGGCAACTGTTACAGGAAGTGTTAGAAGTATGCGCAGAGCAAGAAAAGCATTTGGAAAGAGGGTGGTCATCTTATTTATGCACATATATTCCAGAACAGCCTTTGGAGTTGATCCTGCTGAAATGTATCTTGAAAGGGCTTTCAGTTCATCACCTAAATCACTCGCATCAATATCGTGCATTGCTGGTGTAGGTCTTCTTCAGGTATAGTGAGGAGTTTTGGAATATCATACAACACCCCAAATATAATATCTAGCACCTGGTTAAAGAATTCAACTTTGAATTGTTGTTTGGGGTCTCTTATGGGATTATCCCGTGCCTCGTAAGGAAAATGTCTTCTTCGGTGACTCTTGTATTCTTGAATGGGTGGGAAAATAACTTCAGTGTGAAGTTCCTCTGCCAACTTCTGTGCACTCTTCAGAACATTTTGAAATCCCTCATCTCACCGGTAAGACTGTAGGTATGACTTTGCTTTGTCCAGTTGTTCCATTGCTCCAGATATATCAAGGTCAACACCTTGGAGTCTCTTGCTTGCAACATTTATTTCAAACAGTATGTCATGCCACAACACTAAGCCACACAGAAATTTGAAGTTATGTATGTTTCTGGTGATTCCATTTCCCTCTGCCACTGTTCTCCCACGAACAGTTCCTGTCATAGCATTATCCTGCATAATGGCAACTATGGCATCATCTATCTTCCCAATTTGGTGTTTGATAGGCTTTATCGCCTCCACTCGACTTTCCCATCATGTGGCACTCAGTGGTTTCAGTGTCAGAGAGGATGTTCCCAGATGTTGCTTCAAAATTTGCCATCGATGAGTTGATGCAGAGAAAAATACATAGATGCTTTGAATTGCATTAAAAAATTCAGCAGCCTCACTAGAAGCTGATGCTGCATCACTGACCACCACGTTCAATGAATGAGAACTGCATGGGACAAAAAAAGCTCGAGGGTTTAACTCTCGGATCCGTGTCTGCACTCCTCTGTTCTTTCCTCTCATGTTGGCACCATTATCGTAGCCCTGACCTCTCATGTCAGCTATCGCAATTCCCATATCATCCAGCTTTTTAAGAAGCACATTTGTCATACCAGCTCCTGTAGTATCATCAATGTCAATACATTCTAGAAAATGCTCTCTGACAGTCACCATTTTCACTAGGTTCTGTTGTTGTTACAAAACGCACCATTAAAGTCATTTGTTCCGTATGGCTGATGTCAGGTGTGCAGTTCAGAATAACAGAGTAATATCTTGCTGACTTCAGATCTGCCACAATCTTCTGTTTGACTTTTGTTGCCAGTAACTGTATGATCTAATTTTGAATTGTTTTTCCAAGGTAGTGTTGTGTGTATATTTCTTGGGTGGTGACTCTTCTTAGATGCTCCTTGAGTACAGCATCAAACTCAGCCATCAGCTCCACAATTTTAAGGAAGTTTCATTTCCATTGTTTGGCACATACAGCTGATCTGAAATGCCACGCAGTGCTAGGTTTTGGGTAGCAAGCATTCTCACAACGGCAATGAGCCTTTTCAGAACATTTTGCCAGTAAAAAGACTCTGATGCAATCTTCTCTTGATGCTGATCATCTATGGTGCCCTTTAACCTTAGTCTCATCTCAAGCTCCTTCCACCTATGGAATGCTCTCTGGTGATTTGCTGCCGTCTCATGGCATGCAAGATTTCTAGCCAGATTTTTCCAGTCCTTTGTTCCTGTAGAACCCAATGTGGCTGGAACATTAGACTGGAAGAGTTTGCAACAAAAACAGTATGCAGCATTCTGGGTTTTTGAGTACATAAGCCATGGCCTTTCCACTTTGTCACAATTGGGGATTTCATGTCAGTAATGTGTTGGATGGAAACTTCTATTTTCATTGTCTTTGGGGAATATGAAGTTTTTCACTTGCTGTGGCCCATGCAGTACAAGGAAGTCCCTCAGGCTACTGCTCAAGTGGGTCCACAGTCCTGGATCATCTAGGCCAGGGGTCTCAAACTCAAATGACCACGAGGGCCGCATGAGGAATAGTGCATTGGCCCGAGGGCCACATCACTGACACCCACCCCTTGCTGCCCCCGGCCCTGCCCCCACTCCACCCCTTCCATGAGGCTCAGCCCCTGCCCCGCCTCTTCCCGCCCCTTCTCTGCCCCCATTCCAACCCCTTCCCCAAAGTCCTCACCCCAACTCTGCCCCCTCCCTGCCCCCAGGGGGTGCAGGAGGGGTGCAGGGTGTGATGGGGGCTCAGGGCAGGGAGTTGAGGTGCAGGAGGGGTGCAGGGTACGGCAGGGGG
>NW_020664593.1:241318-285013 GCF_002925995.2 Terrapene triunguis
GGTGTGGGGTGCAGGGAGTTGAGGTGCAGGAGGTGTGCAGGGTGCAGTAGGGGGCTTAGGGCAGGGAGTTGAGGTGTGGGGTGCAGGAGGGGTGCAGCAGGGGGTTGGGGTGCAGGGTGTGGCAGGGGGCTCCGGACAGGGGGTTGGGGTGCAGGAGGGGTGCGGAGTGTGATGGGGGCTCAGGGCAGGGAGTTGAGGTGCAGGAGGTGTGCAGGGTACGGCAGGGGGCTCAGGGTAGGGAATTTGGGTGTGGGGTGCAGGGAGTTGAGGTGCAGGGGGTGTGCAGGGTGCGGCAGGGGGCTCAGGGCAGGGAGTTGGGGTGCAGGAGGGTGTGGGATGTGGCAGGGGGCTCTGGACAGGGGGTTGGGGTGAGGGCTCTGGCCTGGTGCCGCTTACCTAGAGCGGCTCTGGGGTGGCAGCACCGCGCACCGTGGCCAGGGCAGGCTCCCTGCCTGCCCTGGCCCTGGCCCCACTCCACTCTGCTCCGCTCCAGGAAGCAGTCGGAGTCCCGAGGGAGGGAACGGTGCCATGTGCTGCTCTTGTTCCTCCAGGTACCTCCCCCAAAGCTCCCATTGGCTGCGGTTCCCCGTTCGCAGCCAATGGGAGCTGCGGGGGGCACTCACACTGCCCAGGTCCTAGCCATTGGTCCGGGAGGCTCTGCATTTTAATTTAATTTTAAATGAAGCTTCTTAAATATTTTAAAAACCTTATTTACTTTACATTCAACAATAGTTTAGTTATATATTATAGAGTTAGAGAAAGAGACCTTCTAAAAATGTTAAAATGTATTACTGGCACATGAAACCTTAAATTAGAGTGAATAAATGAAGACTCGGTACACCACTTCTGAAAGGTTGCCAACCCCTGATTTAAAACATCCTCAAAGTGGGTGAGAGAGGAGTGGGCACATCTTATCAAAAATTGGAGGCACTGGGGTCAACCTTGAGAAGGCCACTGAAGAGAGTGTCTTTAAAGATGTCTTCTGCTCCCCTCTCAACCCTTAAAGCTTCTCGTTCAGATAAAGATGTGTCCTGTACCATATACCCCTTCAAGATGGACCAGGATTGAAACGCTTGCTCTGGCTCACCTACTCTATAACCCCTTCCCCCCCACCCCCAAGCCTAGCTGCTCCAAAATATTCAGTTGACCCTTACCTCTGTGCATGACACAAAACCAAAAACATCTGGCTGCTCGTATGCATTTCCCCATACTGCACCCAGCCACCTGTCTATGTGTGCCTCTCTAATACTCATCTTTCCTTTGGCTACACCCAAACATACCCACTTCTTGGGGACAGTTTCCACATCTTGACGTGTGTGTGTGTGTGTGTGTGTGTGTGTGAGAGAGAGAGAGAGAGAGAGAGAAATTAATACAGCAAAACACAACATAGGCTGTGATGTGAATGTTAGCCATGTATGTCATACGGGACATTATAGCAAGGACACTTCATTAACCATATAACTACTAGGAACATAATCACTCATTGATACATCTCATTGAGCTCTCTCAACATTCTCCCTTATGGCAAACTGTCCTCCCTCTCCACCAAAATAGGCAGCCTGGGGGTGACAACATGTCAATGGGAACAAACCAACAGGCCACTAGTAACTCGATCTAATGCACTGATGTCTATGAAGAATATTGTCCAGCATTCACTACTGCTCACACTGGCTGCAACAGGAAGCAGGGGTTGGAACATCTTATATAAATAGCAGGGAGCACTGTCTGTCATATTAAATATTTTACATGTTCAGACTGTTGGCTGTACAAAGCATTCAGAATATTTATGTATTTATTTGTTTTATTTTTAAAGGACCCCTTTCCCCAGGTCAAACTGCAAGTCCTGTTTTAGTAAAGCTGAGTCCTTTCCTTGGTCTAACATGGTTAGAGATTTCACATGTAGGATACAGAGGGACTATTATACACAATGGGGAAGAGGGGTATTATACATCAGTGTAAAAGCAGAGTAAAATGAAATTGCCTAAATGCCTACAGCCAGCTGAGCTGCAGTCTGGCAGGCAAGATCGACAATGGCAAGGCAGTAGGCACAGTTTTACTAAAACCCATCTGGAGAAAATTTTCACTTGTCCTTTCAAGATGTCCTGATCCTGATTTCTTTAAAACAAACACAATGTCAGTACAAGGGTCCCTAGATGTAGCCTTCTGATAGTCTATCCTCCTGTGTGTCCTTTGGAGGTGAGGGTCTCTTTGCTTGTACTAACAATAAGGTGTGGTGGCTACATCTCAGATGTGTCTTTGGTGTCTTTCCCAAAGAAGAAAGCAGGTGAGCTGGTTTCTCTGGAGATTTTATCATTTTTGTTTGTTAAAAATGTATTGTGTTCTCTATGATGGAGCCACCTCCACTACCTATAAAATTCTGGGAATTTGCTGATGGCAGAGGAGGCTCTTCTGGGATTTGCACCTCTTGTTTGGTTTCTCCCACTCCTGACTCCTGTAAGCTTGACTCTTGTCTTGAAGGTGCCTGGAAGCCAGGCTCTACACCTAGGGGTTCGCTGTTCTGTAGGGGAAGCAGGGCCTTGTGCCGCATCAGGCTGTCATCACTGTTTTGGACTTCTAGGGAGTTCCTGTGCTTGGCATTCTTGTTGGCCACAGAGTTCTTCTGGGGCTCCTCAAAGCTCAATGACAGGGTGACAGTCCCACTGCCAAAGCTGACTTTTTGCTTGCATCCACGCTTCTGCTGCTGCCGCTCTGTGGAGGTAGGCAGAGGACAGGGGTCTTCATGGTTGCTCTTGCTACTCATGGAGGATGATGGGGTAGAGCCCGTGGAACCACCTAAACTGTTAGACCTCTTGCGTGACACGTTGCTACGTCTCAGTGTGGCCCTGGCTGCTACTTTGAAGGCATGTGCAGCTGTACTGCAGCGCACTTCCTCGATGGTGTTGCGGGAAGGCTTAAAGAGGATGATGTAGACTTTGTTGAAGAAGATGCAGGCCAACTGCCCAAAGCTGGCAGCCAGGATGGCAATCACCTCCACTGCTGAGACAAACTTGCCATAGGTACTGGCATAGGCAGGTATGAAGGAGATCCAGACAATGAAGAAGATCAGCATGCTGAAGGTGATGAACTTGGCCTCGTTGAAGTTCTCTGGCAGCTTCCGAGATTTGAAAGCGAAGAAGAAGCAGATGGCAGCCAGGAGGCAGGTGTAACCAATCAGGAAGCCCAGAGCCATCAGGGAGCCCTCATGGCAGGTGAGGAAGATGATCTCATCCTCCAACTCATGGTTCCGGTAGCTGGAAGGGGGAGCTGTGTAGAGCCAGATCACACAGATGATGATCTGCACAAAAGTACACAAGAAGACCAGAAGGAACTGCAGGTTGAGGCCCCACCATTTGCGATGGAGGCTTGTAGGGATCTTGGCTTCAAAAACCAGCAGGACGCGATTGGTCTTTACCAGGATGCAGGAGATGCAGAGGACAAAGCTGATACCAAAGGCTGGCTGCCGCAAACGGCAAGTCCAATCCTGAGGCTGGCCAATGAAGAATAGTGAGCTGGAGAAACAGCACAGCAGGGAGAACAGGAGGAGGTAGGACAACTCGCGGTTTGTGGCCTTGACAATGGGTGTATTGCGGAATTTGGTGAAGACCCCCAGAACAAAAGAGGTCAGGAAAATTCCCAGCACAGCAAAGAGAGTAAGAGCTATTCCAAAGGGCTCTGTCCAGGACAGGAACTCTATCTGCTTGGGGATGCAGGATGTGTGGTTTTCGTTGGACCAGAAATCCTTGGTGCACTTCTTACAAGTACTCGCATCTGCAAAATAAATAACACTGGATGAACAAGTTTGTTAGACTAGAGGGCCACCCAAAATAAAATGGGGCAATGTATAGCTCCCTTCATCTTAAATACAGAAGTGCTTCCTATAAGAGATTACAGGTTCTGGCATATAATGCTCTGAATCAAGAAGGAACATTGCATGATGGGACCTGTAGCCTCTCAGGAGCCATAGGTCTATATTAAAGATGAAGGCCATTTATGAGCCACACGATAAAGTTTTGGGGCTGCACTCTGGCTTTTCAGACCAATTTCTTGGGAGAATTTTAGAATGTTTAAGTACTAGCTGGTAGACAGTGCACACTATACTGCTCCTATCTTATCTCACATACCTACTTCCTCCATCATCATGGTGGTATCTGAGTCCTTCTGGCTGACTTGATAACAAATGATGAAAATCAAAAGAATATGCTAGCTTCTTTAGCTGCACTGGGATCCCACCTCTCATCCTAGGGAGGTAAATCTTGAATGCATTTAAACTGTTCGTTTTAAGCAGACCATCAGTGCCCTTGATTCCCCCATATCTTAAAGCCCTCACTTGAGAATGGCAGGGAAAGGGAACCCTGACTAGCTGATGTCGTCTTTATGTTGTTCTAATCATGCACAACACAACATCCCACAAAAACATACAGAAGAGAAATTTGGATGTCCACCAGGTGCGTCCAGGCCTTTCAGTATGTGCCTGTGTAAAACACATGGAATGTAGGTGTGTGATTATATCTCCCTCTAATGGCTGGCATTTCACTCAAATGGGGCTTGTGGTTTTGGTGCTGAAGATCTCTGTGGATGACCTGTGGTGGGATTTCATTATAAGTTTAGAACCTACACCTCAGCCATCCGCACCACTGTGCTGTGAGCTGACAAAGCATTCTGAGTACTGATTTGCAAATAACTCTATCAGCTGTCCCACACCCTTTTGTTTTCAGAGCTTTCTATCTGAGTACCGATTACAGCCACAGAACATGGCTCTTAAACTGGAATGAGGCATTTGACTGATATTAATAATGCAGCCAATAATGCTCCGCTAATGAGGGCAGAATATTCTGAACTCTTTTTGGAAAAGAGGTGACATCATGGGCCATGGCATGCCCAAAGGACTCTTCCATGGTCATTGTTGAAGGTTATTCTTTAAATCTGCTTAAAAATAACAATAGCCATTAAAATACTGAAAAACAATAAATAAATAAATTAAATAAACCAGGGTTCTTCAGAATCTGTTAACAAATGCTCCTCTATGATATCTCTCTCCTAATGTTTAGTTGGTCTTTTGTAAATTGTTCATGTGAGAAAATGTGAACAGAGAAAAAAGACCACTGTTACTATAGAACAGAACGTGTAATTTAGGTATTTCATTAACATTAATTCAGTCAAAAGCATAGTAATTATTATATACTATTTTATAGCCTTTTCATCTCACTGGCCTTTGCAAACTGTACACTACTTCACACACCATTGAAATGCAGCCACCTATCAGAACCTGGGACCATGGGGTTTCTGGGCTGCTGACACTTCCGCATCACCATTGGAAGCTTAGGTAGGGTTTCTGCTGGAGAACCCTAGCTAGACACTGCAGGAAGTACCTCCCAGCAGGACCTGAGTGGCAGCCCCCTGCATCCCTCTGATTGGCTCTTGCTGGTATATAAACCAAGAAGCCATCATGGGTTGCTGTCTGAGAAATGACACAAACAGCCTACTTGCTTCCGCTCCAGACGTTGCCTTGCTGTGGATCGTAGACTCTGGCTTCTGACCCTGGTTCATTTCCAACTCCGCTACTTGCCAGTTGTCTGTAACCTGGTGCCTGACCCTGACTTCTTGGTATCCTGACCCGGCTTGAGCCCGACTCCACTTCTCATCTCGACTGCAACTTGGTAACTGAACAGTGCACACAGGCCACCCACAGCACAGCTCAGACCCCTTTGGTTCCCCACTCCATCCAACCACTCCACAGATGATGGAAGGGGCAGGCTGCCCTCTGACCGTGGCCCCCTGAGGGCCTGGGACTTGCAGGACCAAGTCATCTGCCTGCAGGCAGAGAACCTCATGCTACAGGCCCAAGTGAGGTATCTCACTGCCGAAGCACAGAGCCTATGTGACCAGCTAGCACACTCACAGGGAGAAGCAGCTACACTATGGACCTCAATCGGCTCCCACAGTGCCACTGCCCGAATGGCTTGGTGGGGACTGCCGGAAATTCTGGGGGTTGCTGAACCAATGCAGGCTGCTCCTCCTGCTCTGTCCCAGTACATACCCCACAGACCAAACAAAGGTGCGGCTAATAGTCAGCCTTCTTACCAGCAAAATGCTCGCTTGGACGTCCCCATTGGAGCAGAACAGCCTAGTGCTCTCAAACTGTGATGCCTTCCAGAAAGCCTTCTCGACCTTTTTTGAGGACCCACATTGGATCTGCTCCACGGAGGCTGCCCTCTAGAAGCTTAACCAAGGGAAAGGGCTGGTCATCTCCTATGCTGCACATTTCCAACGGCTTGCTGCTGATGTCAAATGGAATGGAGCAGCCCAACTATACCAATTCTGGTGGAGACTCAGTGAGGATGTAAAAGATGAGCTAGCTTGCATAGAAAGCCCCACTTGCCTAGAGGTCTTTCTTGATATTGCCCTGTGCATTGACTCTCAGTTGCATAGGGGAGGGAAGAAAGCAGGGGAGCCTAATGCCCCCATGCAAGAGGGTTACTCGCCCTGTGCAGTAACTGAGGTTCTTCGAGATGTGTGTCCCTATGGGTGCTACGCTGTAGGTGTGACAGCACGCCCTGTACCTGGGATCAGAGATCTGCAACCAGCAGTGCCCATTGGACCGCACATGTGCCCTTTCCCTCTCTCCTGCTGTGTGCAGGATGTATATATAGTGCTGTGCAGTCCGATCGCCCCCAGTTCCTTCTCTGCCACAGAGTTTGTTTTTGGCTCCAAAGCAGAGGGGAGGAGGGCAGGTAGTAGAGCACCCATAAGGACACACATCTCAAAGAACCTCAGTTACTGCACAGGGTGAGTAACAACTTCTTTGAGTGATGTCCCTATGGGTGCTCCACTGGAGGTGACTAGAAAGTAGTGCTCCTTGTTGGAAGGCTGTTTCTTTGAAGCGACATGTACTGCTGAGGAGAGGACAGCATCTCCAAGGAGAGTGTCCATTGCGGCATCATGCCTAATAGCATAGTGCCGGGTGAAAATGTCTGTCGATGCCCATGTGGCAGCCTTATAAATGTCATCAGTGGGGACATTATTAAGAATGGCAATCGAGGTAGATAACAAACGTGTGGAATGTGTTCTGACTGAGGAAGGAATTTGTCTATCATGGAGTTCGTAAGATAAACGTATACACCGGGAGATCCATTTAGAGAGGCATTGTTTAGATGTAGCTGTGCCTCTGGATCTTTCAGTGGTGGAGAGGAATAATCATGGCAATTTCTGGAAGGGGTTAGTCCTATCCAAGTAGATGACTACTGTGCGCCTCCCATCTAGGATGTGTAGAGCCACCTCCTGTTGATTACTGTGAGGCTTCAGGAAAAAGCAAGGGAGCTGTATCGGTTGACTGAGATGAAAACACTGTGTATGGTGGATATGCCATGAGGGCCATGATTTTGCCCACCTGTCTAGCAGAGGTGACTGGCGACAAGAAAGACTGTGTTCATTGATAGGTGTTTGTAAGAACAGCTTGCCACTGATTCAAACGGGGGCTTTCAGGGAACGTAGGACTAGGCTGGGGTCACAGGCTGGGATTGGGTATCATATATGGGGATAGAGATTTTGAATACACCTCAAGAAGCGCTTTGTGAGCGGGTGTCTGAAGACAGAGTGGATGTAAATAGGGGAGTGAAGGGTAGTGATTGCCACCAAGTGTACCCTAAGAGAGCTATTGGCCAATCCTGACTATTTAAGGTGGAGAATGTAGGCAAAAATAAGGGGCAACAGAGTGTGTGCTGCATCAACCCGGTGTGAGGCACTCCAGCAGTGAAGTCTAGTTCATTTGTGAATGCATGTTCATCTGGTCATCTCACGCCTGTTATTCAAAAGTTTGACTGCATCTGAGTGGGTTATTTCTGGACCCTGGGACCACAGAAGAGCCAGGATTTGAGGTGGAGCATCTATGGATTGGGATGGAGATGCGTCCTGTGAAAGGAGCCACGGTATTAGGTGGAGAGAGATCGGTCGGCATACCATCATGCGTAGAAGGTAAGTATAACAGACCTATTATGGCCATGTTGGAGCTATTAGTATGACAGGAGCTCGGTCCTTCTATATTTTGCAAAGTGCTCAGAATAAGAGGGAAAAAGGAGGGAAGACCTAAGGGAGCGGTGCATCCCAGGTTTTGAGGAACACATCCCCCAGCGATTGGTGCCCTAGTCCCACCCTGGAACAGAATTAAGCGCAATGGGCATTGTGTTGAGTGGCAAAGAGATATATGGTGGGATAGCCCCATCGGTTGAATATGGGTTGAAGTGCTCGCATATCCAGCTCTCACTCATGATCGTGTGAGAACATCCTGCTCAGTGCATCCACAGTAGTGTTCTGGTTCCCTGGAAGGTACGTGGCTAAAATGGAGATGTAATTCTGGATACACCAGTTCCACAGTTTGATCGCCTACAAGCATAAAGAGTGGGACCTCTGTTCACCCGCCCCGTTGATGTAATACATGCAGGCAAGATTGTCCATCATCTCTCTGATGGTATGATGTTTGAGAAGAGGTAGGAAATGTTGGCAGGCATTGCGGACTGCTCATAGTTCTAGGAGGTTGACGTGTAAGATGGAGTCAGTGGACAACCATCTGCCCTGCACTGTGTGTTCATGTATATGCGCTCCCCCAACTGACTAGGGAGGCATTGGTGGTTAGGAACATAGTTGGTGATGGTTGTAGGAAAGGAACTCCAACACAAACGTAGCTGGGCTGCGTCCACACAGCAGTGAGTCCTTGACTCGCCTCGGCATGGATAAAAGTTTGTGAATGCTGTGCTTGTGGGGGAGGTATATAGTATGGAGCCATGCTTGAAGACATTGCATGTGCAGTCTTGCGTGCCTGACCACAAACGTGGCTGCTGCCATGTGGCCTAGAAGCTGGAGGCACGTTCATGCAGAGATCTGGGGAGCAGACCCGTGCGGCGGATATCAGATCCATTAAAGTGAGAATCTGTGAGGTTGTAGGATGGCTCTGGCTTGTATGGCATCCAACTATACACCGATGAATTCCAGCTGTTGTACTGGCGTTAGAGTGGACTTTTCTAGGTTCACAAGGAGGTCTAGCTTTGTGAACAGGTCCACTGTTACACAGACGGCTCGGAGAGCATTGATTTTGGATGGGGCCTTGAGGAGACAATAGTGCAAGTACGGAAAAATGATGATTCCTTGTTTCCTTTGGTAGGCCGTGACTACCGTGAGGACCTTGGAGAACACCCGAGGCACAGTGAATAGTCCAAAGGGCAGTACTTTGTAGTGGTCGGTGCCCATGACTAACTGGAGGAATTGTCTGTGGGCAGGATGTATGGAAATATGAAAGTATGCATCTTGGAAGTCGAGGGCCAAGAACCAGTCCCCCTGTTTTTTAGATTCTGAAGGTCTAGGATGGGACACCTACCAGCGGACTTCTTCTGACTCAGAAAATAGTAGGAGTAGAAGGCCTGTCCCATGTGTTGGGAAGGAACCTGTTCTATGGCTCCCAGTACCAGAAGATGACTTATTTCTCCCCGTGAGAGGGGTCCTGAAGAGGGGTGGTGAGGAGAGGTGGTGGGGTGGGATATATAGGAAGGGGATGGAGTATCCTTCCTTGACTGTCTCTAGAATCCACTTGTCCAAGGTGTTGAGACTTTAAGATGGGGGAAAATGGAGCTAGTCGGTCCCCAAACTGTTGGACTGTCAGGAATGCTGGGGATGATTGGAACAAGGGAAGGCTTCTTGGGACCTCAACCACACCTTCAAAATTGTTATTTTGGTGCTGGTGCATGAGAGGTAGCCCCTTGAGGAGTGGGCTATCTACTTTTAGTCAGAGTCCTTTGTCGACAGCCTTGTGTATTGTAGTGCCGTTGAGGGATGTATTGTTGAATTTGGGATTGCGGGGGAAGTTGGTACTTCGCCAAATGTCTCTTTGGTGCTGGCGTGTATATCCTGAGAGAATGAAGTATAGCTGGGGAGTCTTTAAGGGAGTGCAGAGAGTTTTCTGTATGCTCCGAGAATAGTTTCTGACCTTCGAATGGTAAGTCCTCTACTGATAAGTCATGGCAGAGTGCCTCCAATTTGGAGTAGTTCAGATAATTATACTTCATAATTTGAAATCCTAAATTGGAGCACGGCTGAAGAATATGTCTTGTATCCAAATAGGTCCAGGCGTTTCCAATCTCTGCCTGGATGACCATATCGAGATTGGTATTGACGGCTTCTCTCCTGCACCACATTGACCACCAAAGAAGCAGGATGGGATACGAAAATAAAAATTCAGGATCCTTCTCCAGACTATAATATTTTTTGTCAGCATGTTTGCAGGTCGGAGAGATGGAAGCCACGGTCTGCCACAGAACTTTGACGGGGTTGAGAAGAGCCTCACTGATAGGTAGTGTGATCTTTGAGAAAGAGTATATGTGGAAGATATTCAGCAGTTTATGCTGCTGGTCTTTGGCTTCCTCCAATGGAATCTATAGGGAATCTGCCATCCTATGGAATAGATCTTGAAAGTGCCTGAAGTTGTCGGCAGATGCAGGGGGTGGAGGCATAATCACCTCGTCAGGTGAGGAGGAGGAAAAATTTAAAGTTGGGAAAGCCTCCTCTTCCTGCCCTTCCTCCTGTTTTTCCTCCTCAGTGGGTACCCGTAGCAGTTTGACTTCCTGAGGGCAAGAGACTGATGGAGAAGGGAGAAGTGTAGGTCTCTGGCTTTGCTCTCTGGGAGCGTTCCCGAATTGTGCCCTGTACATATCCCAAGGGTCCCAATATGACCAGTTTGGTGGAAGTGTGTGATAGGATCACCTATGAATAAACAACCTGGAACTGGGGTACCACTGTGCCCCCTTAATTCTCTAGCCTGGGCTGTCTCTTACAATACTTTTCTAGTGAAAAGCAGCAAACCCCTCCGGGTGCTGTTATCACTCAGTACAACAGCATGTGGAGCCCCACACCCAGCTAAATTGCATGAATCCTCCCTGAGCCACTCATGAATCACACAGAGAAAGGCACCAGCAAATCTCCCAAGCCCCCAGCCTTGCACCGTGGAATATACCATCTTGCCCTCATCAGGCGCCTGACCAGTATAAGTTTATTACCCACTTCACCCCTCCCTTGATGTGGAGAGGACACACACTAGCCTTTGTAAACTGAGTTGAGATTTCCCAAGCATTTCAACCAAAATACACTGTTTTAGATAAAATATTAAACAGATTTATTAACTACAGAAAGATAGATTTTAGTGATTATGAGTGGTAAGCACAAAAGGTCAGAGATAATTACCAAAGAAAATAAAAGGCAAGCTCACAGTCTAAATCTTAAACCTTATTAGACTAGGCAGTATTTGGATCAAGCAGTTCTCTCACCCTACTAGATGTTAAGTTTTTAATACACAGGCTTCCCCTTTAAACCTGGGACCAGTCTCCTCAGTTCAAGTCTTTGTCTTCCCAGTGTTCTTATTGCTCACAGTGTAGGTGGGGGAGCAGAAAGGCAAAGGCATGATGCCACTGTCCCCTATTTTATATCCTCAGTCCATATGCCTGGAAAACACTAGCCCAGACATGTCCTGGTGGGCTTTGCTGAGTCAGAGTTGAGCAATCCCCATTGTGTGATGCTTGTGCAGCCCTCTTACAGCCTTCTTACAGTACAACTCCCCTACTGATTAATGGTCACTTAACACCCTCCTGGGAGTTGATCACCACCTAGCAGTAGAGACTCTCAAACTTACAACATATTTCAGTAACAGCCATACAGCAAAATCTCATAACTTCATACACACTAACGATCTACATATTTGGACAGAACAGTGGGTTTCAGCAGATCATGACCTTTCATATGATATCTTACATGGCATGCTTTGTATAAAATATATCATAATTATATGACAAGGGTGAATATGGGGGTTCCAGAGTGCTGCTTTGAGGTACAGAGTGCCATAGAGTGGCACATGTGGCTGCATCCATGGTGGTCCCTGTCAGAACTGGGGGCCAGAGGTAGTTTGCATATAGTGAGGATAAGCCAGTGCAATTTGTCCAGTAGTCGAGGGAACAATGGAGCCCTCGTCGTCCTCTACTTTCTCCTCCTCACTGGGGAAGGGAGGTGCTGTTCTCAGCGGAGAGAGGGAGGAATTTCCAGAGTCCAGAGAGGAGGGTAGAAGTGGGGGGAGGTTCCGTCGAAGAAGTGAGGACTTACTTGGTGCCGATGGCTTTGTTGGTGCCAGAAATGGTGTCGGTGCCATAGCTCCTGCACACGGGCCGCCTCAGTCCCCAGAGCTGGGAAACGGTGCCGAGGGCTGAAGGTCTGCGCAGATAGGGTCTTTAGACGGTTTCTTTGAGTCGGTACCAGAGGTACTCGGACAAGCCCTGGACCTGTGTCCCCTGTCGGATGAGGTTGAAGCCACCAACCTAGCTGGGGATGGTATTCTGGCAGGCTGTGCCTCAAGAGTGTGAGGAGGAGGAAGCCCGTTTCTTGTCAAATGCACGATTACAGGATGACTTTCTTTTCAGTGTGTGTGGAGAGTGCAGGTCAGCTGATGACCTGGCAGAGCATGAGGGCCTCTGAGGGGAAGAGTCCGGGCCCAGGTTCATTGCTGCATGTAGCGATTTCTTCATGAGGAGAAATTTCAATCTAATGTCCCTTTCTTTCCTGGCTCTGGGTTTCAGGCCGAGGCAATGGGAACATTTTTGAGGGATGTGTCCCTCTGCCTGACAGCGGATACATTGCAGGTGGACGTCTGTTATCGAGAAGATGGTCCCACATGAATCACACTTCTCAAATCCGGAAAAGCCATGCATAAGAGTGAAGGGAAAAGGCTTCCTGGTTGGCAAGGGTGGGAAGCGGGGGAAAACAGAAACCTAAGCTATGAGAAGAACTGTAAAGATAAACAATTTTTTTTAGATAGAAGGAAAAAGAAGAAGAAAATACTAATTACACTATCAGGTAAGGCACTATCTATAAGGGACTAGGAGAAGCGGGCTCTGCTAGCAGATTCCGTCCCAGACCAAAGATGTTAGAGAAGGAACTGGGGGGTGGTTGGACCACACAGTGCTATATATATGTCCTGCGTGCAGTGCAAAAGAGGGGTGGTGCCCATGTGCAGTCCGATGGGAACTGCTGATGAAGATCTCCAAACCCAGGCGCAGGGGTTGCTGCCGCACCTACAGTCGAGCATCCATAGGGACATCACTTGAAGAACTGCCTGCTACACCAAAGCCTGTAGACCCGAGTCCTGAACTGATGTAGGTTTGCCTGGGTTGCGGACGCCTGACCTCGGAGGAGAAAGAATGTCAATGGCAGCTGAAACTCTGTACTGTGGGGTGCCAGGACATGCCCTCGCCTCCTGTCCAGCTTGAAAGAGCTTGGAAAATGGACCAGTCCAAGTCCGGTGTGTGGGGGGGTACAGCTTGGGCATTACCAGAGCTCCATGCTCTAGAACCACTTTCACCCCTCAAGTAGAACCTGACCCAGGAACCATGGGGTCTCCCTGCATTTCTAATTGCTGCTGAGGTTGTGAGTCTTCGGGCAGGTGCAGCAGATCCCACCACAACTGGTGATGAGAGATGCTACTGTCAACTTTATGGACATTAAGGTAGCCCAAATCATCCAGATCCCTCTCTGGCCAAAACCTACCCGAGACCTGGTAGAAATGGTTGATGGGTCGCCTCTGCTGTCAGGACTGGTGACCCAAGAGACCGTTTCCTTAGAGGCCACAGGGGAAGGGCACCAGGAAATAATATGCTTTGATGTGATCCACTTTCCATTCTTCCCAATAATTCTTGGCATTCTTTGGTTGTAGCGACATGGCCTGTGTATCTCCTGGTGGTGGAGGAACATTCGCTTCTCCTCTAAATATTGCCAGAAAGTTTGCCTCCAACAAATCGACAACCCCCCAGGTGACCTGCAACCAGGGCCCCAGGATCAGATAAGACCCTCGGAAGCGAGATCCCAGATGGCAGGGGCTAACCCAGAAAGGAGTAACTCCAGACCAGAACCTCAGCTTCCCCTACAGATACTAAGACTACCTGGGTGTGGTGGAAAAGAAAAACATGGATTCATTACCCCGACATAGGGACTACAACTGTCCAATAGACCTCTAACCCAGGGCAAAGGTGCCCTGTGGATGGATATACACCATGCCTGAACCAGAAATGGAGATTCTATGCACGTATATCCAGGAAAATCTCGTAAAGGGCTTCATTCAGAGATCCACCTCTTGAGCAGGGGCACCAGTCCTCTTTGTGCAAGAAAAGAACAGATCACTGCACCTCTGCATAGATTATCGTGCATTGAATCAGCTGACTATTTGTAACCGGTACCCCCTGCCCCCCATCCTGGAATTGCTGGACTGCCTGACGACTCACCTAGGTTTTGGGGGGCATACAATCTAGAGCACATAAGGCCTGGGGACGAATGGAAGACTGCTTTTTGTACCTGATATGGGGACTTTGAATACTCAGTAATGCTGTTTGGCTTAACCAGTGCCTTCACAACATTTCAACAGTTCGTAAACAATATGTTCTGGGACATCTTGAACTGTATATAATCACCTATCCCGATGATATACTGGAGTTTTCTGAGAACCCTGAGCAGCACTGTCTGGTCTGTCCTGGATAGATTACGGAGGCATGGTTTCTATGCCAAACTAGAGAAGTGCACCTTTGACCAGACCACCCTTGAAGTTTTATGTTCCCTAGTCTCCCCAGAGGATACTCAGATGGACCTGTAGAAGATGGAAGCCATGCATAACTGGACAGCACCCCAGCTCCTCTGAGAACTTCAGTGCTTCCTGGACTTTGCAAATTTTTATAGGTGATTCATCGTCAACTTCTCAGAACAAATAACCCCCTGACCTCCCTCCTTCATAAAGCCATTTGGTTCACTTGGTCACCCGAAGCCCAGCTCGCTTTTGACCGGCTTAAGATCGCCTGCACCACAGCCCTGATTCTGGCATACTCTGACCCAATTTTCCTGTTAATAATGGAAGTGGATGTGTCCAACATGACCATCGGGACAGTACTCTTGTAGAGAGTTGGACCCCAGTCAGTTCTGCACCCTTGTGCATTCTGCTCTCAAAAACTCACCCCCGCAGAGATGAACTATGGAATACTGGACAAGGAGCTCATCACAATCAAAACTGCATTTGAAGAATGGTGTCACCATCTTGAGGGAGCTTGGCACACAGTACAGGTTTTTACTGACCATAAGAACCCGGAGTACCTCTACAAGACCCAAGCTTTGAATCAGAGGCAGTTAAAGTGGGTCTTGTTCTTCTCTGAGTTAGAGTTTATTACCTACTGCCTAGGAAACCAAAATGGGAGAGCCAGCACTCTATCACGGAAGGGGAGATTCTACCAGGAAAACAAGGAACTTACTTCTGAGACCCCCACCTCCTCAAGCCTAGTAATGTTGTCAATGTCACAATTCAGCAAGACCTGGTCTCCCTTATCAATTCTGCCTTGAAAGAAGACCCACTTGCCCAAAGAACACAGTCTATGCCATTGTGGGCTAAGAGACACTGTTCTGTGAGGGATGGGATAATATACTTTGGTGAGTGCATATATGTCCTTCTGGGGTGCCCCTGACTGGAGGTGCTATGACCATGCCACAACGCTCCATTGGTGGGTCACTTTGGCCACCTAAATATCTCCTGCATGGTTGCCCATTTTTTCTGGTGGTCCCACATTCTGGCCAAAGTCTGAGCTTTTGTGGACTCCTGCACATGCTGTACATGTACCAAGATGTTTTGAACGGAAGCCCTCAGTATCTTAGTACCCCTGGAGACTCCAACTAGGCCTTGTTTGGCCATCAGCCTAGACTTCATTGTGGAGTTCCCAGGGTCTGATGGCTGCACAGCAGCCTTACCGTCTGACTAAAATGGCCAACTTCATCCCTGCAACCACCTGCCTTCTGCCAAGACTACTGCTCATCTCCTGACATAGAATGTGGTTCATTTCCATAGACTTGCAGACCACATAGTTTCAGACTGAGGCCCATTCATGTTTCCCTTCTGAAGCCCTATACTGAGAACCTCTTCCCTGACTGAACCCCACCACTGCCTCCACCAGTCAAAATGCAGGGTCATGATGAGTAAAAAGTGCATGCCAACCTCAATTCCCAATGGACATGTGGCCACCTGGTGGACTGGGAAGTCTACAGCCCCGAGGAGCACACTTGGACACTTCCCACATCCACGACCTGGTTGGGGAATGCCACAGGACTCCTCACGACTAGCCTGGCCTGGCACCACCTTAAAGGGGGCCACTGTAAGAACCTGGGGGATTAGAACCTGGAACTGTGGGGTTCTGGACTACTGAAGCTTCTGCATCACCACTGGAAACTTAAGTTGGGTTTCTGCTGGAGGACACTGTGAAGCTAGACATTACAGGAAGTACCTCCCAGCAGGGCCTGAGTGGTGGCTCCCTGCAGCCCACTGATTGGCTCATGCTGGTATATAAACCAGAAAGCCATCATGAGGAGCTGTCTGAGCAACAACACAGACTATCTGCTTGTTTCCGCTCCAGACCTTGCCTTGCTGTGGATCCTAGACTCCGGCTTCTGACCCTGGTTCATCCCTGACTTTGCTACTGTAACCTGGTACCTGACCTTGGCTTCCTGGTATCCTGATCCAGCTTGACCCTGACTCCACCACTTGCCTCCCACCTGCAACTTGGTGCCTGACCCTGACTTCCTGACCCTGTTCAATTGTGATGCTACCAATTGTCTCCTGACCACAACGTGGTAACTGACTGGTGCACATGGATCGCCTATGGCCTGGTCCAGACACCACCTCTGGGGTGAAGAGTGGCAATTGTTTAACCGTGTATAGCAACACTGTAAAACTGTTTAAGCACAGGAAATGAAAAAAAGTAACGTATCCAACTGAAATAGGAAGAAATTTAGAAAGGCAGAATGAAATCACCCCAGCTGGAATTTTACCAGGGCAGCAGAAACCGCTCCTTAAATCTTGAGAAAAGTGCCAGGGGATCTTTACTTCAGATCTTTACAGAGGTCAGGACCTCTGTTTTCTATCTAATTCAAAATAAGCTTTTACATACATATTGATTTAATTTCTTATAGTATTTGAATCAAGAAATGTATGGTACCATATTAAAGAATGGTAATTCATTTCTCATATGCTGAGAATGTGATTCACACACATGGTAGCACATTTTAAATACTGCTGCAGCCTGGACTGTGACGCACGATGCCGGTGAGGGCAAGGAAATGGCTGCACTTTGGAGTGTAGCGTGGTTTTGGAAATTTGCTGACACAATAATTTGGTTTCATTGTCTGGGATGTGCCCAACCCTGAGGCATCAGTCTGACTGAGACATTGGAAATTCAAAAATTTTCAATTTGCTCTAAAACTGTTATTACATTTTCCCTCCAGAGTGGAACTGTATGGTTTAATCAAACTCTCACTTCAATAGGAGTTGATTTGTGCCCCCAGGTCATATCAATCTGCTTTATTTCCTGCAGAAACTGTGGTAGCCAATTCAATTAAGGGAAATGTTCATCTGTGCAGTGTGAATACGGGGGTGTCTGATTACAATGGATTCTGCTACAGAATGGACTTTATTTCCTGATAAAATGGGGAATATATAAACATATAAAAAGGTGGATGCAGATTGGAATTGAATTATGGAGCATTTCACCTATCGGTTGTTGGGGGACCAAAAGTTATTGCCATGGTGTAGTAGGAATACTGATGTCAGATTCCTGGGTACTGTTTGTGGCTCTTCGACGGGCTTCCTGTGTGCCCTTGAGCAAAACTTTTCCCATCTCTCTTCCTTAGGAAACCTAACTGTGCAATAAGGGATAAGACTGACATGGCTCTGAGGGGACTGAGAACAGGTTTTTTTAGCAGAGATTAGGAAACGAATGAGCCACGAAAACTGAACTCCTCTCTGCCCTTTAGAGAGGGTCCCAATGAAGTCTATTGGCAGTGCCTTGAGGCAATTTGAACTAGGGAGGCTGCTGCATGTGCTGTACCTATTTCGGGGATGATTGAGAGATTCATTCTTCAGGTCTGTGAATCTGGCAGCTTTCACTAGCACAAATTCACTTAAAGGAACTAATCATTCTTCATGCATCTTTCCTATGTGATATTCTCTCAGAGGACTTTCCAAGTTCTCTGTTGCTTCAGCTCAGCATTATTCTACCAGACTAGAACAGGGGCTGGGAATTAATTGCTCTTACAAATACAATCCATTGGTGGGGGCTCGCAGGAATCTTTGCAAACCACACATGCTTTTTCCGTATTACCTGTTTCATCACTGTATTCCCCGTCAGAGCATTTCACGCATTGAAAGCAACAGGTGGGCTCTCCCTCGATGATACCTTTTCTGGTACCTGGGAGGCAATCCGTGCTGCAGTTAGAGACTGGCATCTGCAAGACAAAGAGTAATCTGGTTAAACATGCAAATGCATGATCCAGAACCTTGATGGGGAAGGGGCTCATACATAGGGTGACCAGATAGCAAGTGTGAAAAATCAGGATAGGGGGTGGGGGATAATAGGAGCCTATATAAGACAAAGCCCCAAATATTGGGACTGTCCCTATAAAATCGGGACATCAGGTCACCCTACTCATACACACTCTACTCTGTGGTGAGAAATTACAAAATGTGCTAAGGTCAGATACTATGGTGATGAGCACAGTATAAAATTCTGGAGAGATACCCATCCTGAAGTTTGGTCGCTCTCTCTCTCTCTCTCTCAATATTTTCCAATTTTCTAACCCAAAAAATGTTGCAGCCAACACAGGGGAATTCTATATTAGACCTTGTCCTAACAGATAAATAAGAACTGACCACAGAAGTAAAAGATAATGGTAGCTTAGGTACAAGTGATCATGACTTGATCACATTTATACTGTGCAAGCAGAATAAACTCTAGACCAGATATATATACATACACTTATTGCTTTAAGGGCCAATTTCACAAAGCTGAAAACAATTATGAGCGAAATCAGCTGGGATGAAGAATTTAATCCCAAACATACAAATGATAATTGAGAGTCATTTAAGAACACCTTACTAAATGCCCAGAAAGTCACAATCCTGCTATTGAGGAAGAGGGCTGTGCGGGTTAAAAAAACAATCTGGGCTCGAGGGGAAGTGAAGGCAGCTGTAAAAAATAAAACACACACACACAGAGAGATACACCAAATGGAAGAAAGGGGAAGTTGATAGTAATTAATATAAATCAGAAGTTAGGAATTGTAGAAAATTGATAAGGGAAGCCAAGGGACATATGGAAAAATCTGTGGCCAGCAGAAGTAAGGATAATAAGGCATTTAAAAATATATTGGGAACAAAAAGAATCTTGACAATGTTATTGGTCCATTACTAGATGAAAGAAGTAGAATTATCAATAATAATGCAGAAAAGGCATATTTGCTCAATAACTATTTCTCTTCTGGATTTGGGGAAAAACAGATAATGCAGTCTCATCATATGGTGATGATAACACTTTCTCAATTTCACTAATATCTCAGGAGGATGTTAAACAGAAGCTACCGAAGTTAGACATTAAATCAGTAGGTCTGGAAAACTTGCATCCAAAAGTTTTTAAAGAGATGGCTGAGGATTGCACTGATCCATTAATGCTGATTTTCAGTAAGTCTTGGAGCACTGGGGAAGTACCAGAAGACTGGAAGAAAGCTAATGTTGTGCCATGTTTTATTAAGGATAAATGGATTGACATGGGTAATTATAGACCTGTCAGCCTGACATCAATCCCAGGCAAAATAATGGAGCAACTGATTCTGGACTAGATTAATAAAGAATTCAACTCATGCAAATCAACATGGATTTACGGAAAATAGATCATGTCAAACTAACTTCATATCTTTTTGATGAGATAAGTTTGGTTGATAAAGTTTGGTTGATGTAATTTACTTAGACTTCTGTAAAGCATTTGACTTGGTGCCGCATGACATTTTTATTAAAAATTGAAACGACATAAAATTAACATGGCACTCACTAAATGGATTAACAACTTGCTAACTAATAGGTCTTAAAATGCAGTTGCAAATGGGGAATTGTCATCAAGCACATCTGTTTCCAATGAGATCCTGCAGGGATTAGTTCTCGGCCCTACACTATATAATTTTTATCAATGACCTGGAAAAAAACATAAAATCATCACTGATTAAATTTGCAGATGACTTTGTGGGGAAAAAATTGGGGAACTAGTAGATAATGAAGAAGACAGGCTAGAGATTAAGAGTGGTCAGGATCACTTGGTATACTGAGCATAAGCAAACAATATGCGTTTAAATATGGCTAAATATAAATGTATACATCTAGGAACAAATAACATAGGCCATACTTACAGGATGGGAAGCAGTGACTCTTAAAAACACCTGGGGGTTGTGGTTTGTGGTGGATAATCAGCTGAACATGAGCTCCCAGTGTGTGACACTGTGGCCAAAAGAGCTAAAGCTATCCTGGATGCATAAACAGGGGAATCTCAAGTAGAAGTGCAGAGGTTATTTTATCTGTGTATTTGGCAATGATGAGACCACTGTTGGGACACTGTGTCCAGTTCTGGAGCCCACAATTAAAGAAGGATGTTGATAAATTACAGACAGTTCAGAGGATAGCCATAAGAATGATTAAAGGATTAGAAAACCTGCCTTATAGTGATTGAGCATTTTTGAGTCTATCTACTTAGCTTAGCAAAGTGAAAGTTGAGGGGGTGACTTGATTACAGACTATAAGTACCTATATGGGGAATCAATATTTAATAATGGGCTCTTCAGTCTAGCAGAGAAAGGCACAACATGCTCCAATGGCTGGAAGTTGAAGCAAGACAAATTTAAACTGGAAATAGGCATACATTTTTGACAGTGAGAGTAATTAATCATCGGAACAACTTACCAAGGGTCTTGGTGGATTCTCCATCATTGACAATTTTTAAATCAAGATTGGATGTTTTTCTAGAAGATCTGCTCTAGGAATTATTTTGGGGAAGTTCTATGGCCTGTGCAATATAGGAAGTCAGACTAGACGATCATAATGGTCTCTTCTGGCCTTAGAAGCTATGAATCTCTCTCATATTGGTGCTCTGATTCTGGTCCTACAGGCCTGTTGCTCAGGGGGTTGCAGGAGAAGCCTGAATATAGCTGGTGCATGGCAATGCAAGGAAGATACATACTCCAATATGGGAGTAGGTAAATTCTGTAAGTGGTGGCCAAACTGCAAGGGTAAAAATGAATTTAGTGCTGGTGGAAAGTGTCAGATTGACAGTCCTGGAGACTGAAATCTGCTGAGAGAACACGTGTAACCGAAAAACTGTCCTCCCTCAACCAGCCTTATCAGTATTCTCCACTTTTGTGTTTGAAGGACCATTTCTAGGGAGGAGAAGGTAGACCACAAGTCCTTGTAATCTCTGCTACATAATAGACACTAATTCCACTGAGAACTCATATTTAGGGTACTATTTTTAGGTTTTAACAGATAAACACCAATAAAACACCCCTGATTAGAAAAAAAAATGAAATCAGTGTTTATTCAATAAACACTAGAAATGGTTACTCAATTAATGCTTACTACACCTCTTTCCCAGTGCAGTTTGTTTATATAGGTGATGTCCCTGCTCCCTGGCTGGTATCTAAGGGCTTGTCTACACAGAGCAGTAATGCAGACTACCGGGGTGTGATTTCTGAAATGCACTAACGTGTTATGTATTAATTGGTTAGTATACAATCTGCTGGCGCGCACTAAAGGTTCTCTATTGTGCTCTATATAGAAAAAGCCTTGAAGAATATCCAATTTTTGGACATCTACATAGAACTCAAAAATTGCTAAAAATAAACCCTGAAAAATGAAATTATTAAACCCCGAAAAGCAGAAGCCCAACTCATGTTACTCATAACATCTAAGTGTTATCAGGTGGTAACAAAAGTCAGTTCTTACTGGTCTGAATTTGAATTAGCAGCCTAGAGTTGAAAGGTTCTACTTACCATGAAACAAACCGCTGAGTCAGCCTGTCTCCTTGATATTGCATGATTACTAGTAACTAAAGCAAAGTAAAATGATTTCTTGCCACTCACTTTTACCCAATATCCTCTCCCACACAAATCTCCCCCTCCAACATTAAATAAAACTATTTAATTAACTAAATGTAAAATATACACTACCCTGAGAAAAGGTTTAACCCCTAAAAGGGAGAAGGGGTTAGATTTTTAGGTACTTAGATGCCTATCTGCAATTTTAGGCACCTAAGGGGATTTTCAAAAGCTCCTAGGCACCTAACTACCATTGAAATGAAGGGAATTAGGTGTCATAGGCTAGGGACTCAGGTGCCTAACTGCCATTGAGATCCTCAAAACACCTGGGACCTAAATTCGCACGGCGCCTAAGTTTCTGTCGGTGGCCATGCACAAAACTGCCTAAGTTCTGAAGCTGATAGCTGCTTAGTGTGCTTGCTCATGCTGAAGTCCCAGCAGGATTCACAAACTTAGTGTTCCCTGCCTGTGTCATCTGTGGGGCCTGATCTACTAGGTGTGCTCAGAGCATGCCCAACCCTACAAAAGACAGCTGGGGACAACCAGGTGGGGACTTTTGGGGCTGGCAAAAATCTATCCAATAGCCCAGAGATTAGGCTACCTGCTATAGTCACCAGGGATGCAGGAGACTTAGGTTTCAATACCTAATTTGGAGCAGGGACTCAAACTTCCACTCCCAGGTGAGTGCCCTAATTACCATGCTCCAGGGTGGGTGTCTCTCAATCTGTCCTTTGGGAGCTGTTCCACTTTGTAGAAATAATTGAATATTACTAGGAGCAGGGTCTTGACTGACTTTCCTACCTCTCAGATCTGTGCCCTAACCACCAGGCTACAGAGTCAATCTCTCTCTTTTTCTCTCTTCATCCGGCTCAAGGAGTATGTAATTATTTACACAAAATGGAACTGGCCGGCTTAGGTGGCTCCCTAGGATGTGTCTGGGGGCCTGACTCTGGGTCGTGAATTCCACTGAGCAGCAAGGTGCCTAGGAGTTAGGTGTGGGACTGCCTAAATCCCTTTGTGGATCTAGCCCCTCGGCACTTTTGAAAATCCCACAAGGCATCTAGCTGCATCTTTAGGCTCCTAACTAGTTTTACAAATCTGACCCAAAGTGCCAGAGACTCCATGAAGTCCACAAAGGATTATGCTATAAATAAAGATATCCTATCTCCTAGAACTGGAAGGGACCTTGAAAGGTCATTGAGTCCAGCCCCCTGCCTTCACTAGCAGGATGAATGAAGTACTGATTTTGCCCCCAATCCCTAAGTGGCTCCCTCAAGGATTGAGCTTATAACCCTGGGGTTAGTAGGCCAATGCTCAAACCACTGAGCTATCCTTCCCCCCCAATTGCTTTTGATTACACATGGAAGCTGTATAAAACCCTAAGACAGATAGTTGGATAGATCAATAGATCACCTATAAATCAATAATAAACTGTTATACGTAAAGAAGCCTTTCATCCTCAAGGGACATTAAAAGCTTTACAAACTTAAAACATGTAGAGGAACACAGGGGTTACTACATCTATCCTGATCCAACTCAATCACCTCTGTAATAGAACATAACAGCTGTTTCATGGGGTATAGTAATACCACACAATAGTATAGGTCAGGAAGTGATGATGAATACTGTACTCAACTGATACTGCAGGGGGACCTTAAACCAGAAGAATGTAATTACCCAGTCTAGAATCTGGCCAGAAAATTTGGGCTCACAACTTTTCCACAACTTTTGGGGAAAGTGCCAGAGGATCTGTAATGATCAGAATGAGCTAGCACCTCAGTTTTTACATCTCTTTTGAAATAAAATTTATTGCTGCTGCTCCCAGATCCAGAACTTTAGCCTCTGAACTTGCCTAGGGAATATAAGAGTCAACTACTCAAGGATGGCAGGGAGAGATCTAACAGGGGCCTATTGGACAGTTGCAGGAACTGAAAGCAACTGGACGATCATAGGGATAAAGGGTCTGTTGAAGGTAACACTGTTCAATATCGGGCTTTGGGCATGAAACTCCACAGTTCTAGGCCTGTTGCTTATGGTCCTATAAACCTCTGAAGCAGTGTTGCAGTCAGGCGTCTACTCCAAATAACACTGACCCATGGCATGTCTATAGCTCATTCTATCCAAGGATCTCAAAGTATTTTACAAACGTTCATCAGTGATTTTCCAATTCCCCTTGTGAAAGTCAGCATTAACAGGGAAAGTGAGGCAGAGAGAAGGGAACTGACCTTGCCCAATCAATACCTCAGCAGCAGAGCTAGGAATGGAACCCAAGACTCCTGGCTCTTCAACTCCTGCTGTAGTCTCTCACTCACATTCCTTACGAATATGTAACATGTATTCCCTCAGCTACTGTGATGTGAGGCAGTGTAGGGGAAAGACTAGTTGAGTGTGGGGATTCTAGACGGATCTCTTAAATGTTTGCCAATCTGAACTTTCATTTTTAAAAAGTATAAATTTCAGGTAGTGAATAAAACTTTCAAAAGGTGAAGCAAGTATGCAGAATCTTCTGCTTGAGATTTCAGAGAGACTGAAACAATAGCTTTGAGTTGTGAACTGTCCCAATAATTTAAATAGATGCTAAGCCAGCGGTTAACAATGATATTATTATGCTGAAAGATGCTAATGGCTGCAAGTAGTGGATCTAGGAGCCTATCTAGATTAATAGTGCAGCCCAGTTTGCTGTGCACTAAGTGTTCATCTAAACAAGCCCTAAACTCCAAAGTTAATCATAAACCTAATTAAAACCAATGTGCGTGTAAAGTACCTATCACGTTCAACAAAAGGGGCTATAGTATATTGTGAACCAGCTGCAGAAAATGGAAGCTATTGCCTGAGAAAATAGATGGCAAGGCATCCCAGAAATAATTTAGAGATTAACAGGTTTGCCCTTGTAGTAAATGCAGGGGCTCAATCAGGATATAGATTAAAGATTGTGGGTATTGGAGATAGGAAGCCAGCAGATGGATTTCTAGCCTCCTGAAAGGAAAAAAATCCCTGAGAGGAAGTAATGTGACTGAGTTGCTTGGGCACAGAGCTTGCTAGAGTGGCAGACCTGGGGATTTCTGAGCAAGGACACTGCCTGCTGCTGTTTGTTTCTATTGTGCTCAGGGAAACGGGACTTTGTGTACATTCTCTTCTTAAAAAAACAACAACCCAAACCCAAGAATATACCTGACTCATATAATCAATTTCTCTTCCTAACAGAAACAACTTTGCAATGCACCACATTTTGGCTAGCCATTGGGGCCAAAAGGGGCAACACTATTTTAAATATCAGCGTTCTTAACTATGAGATATAAATTAAGATGAATTGTCCCTTAATAACACATGGTGACATTGCAATGGAGGTAGGTGTGTGTGTGTGATCTAATTTTCTTGAAGAAAGGCTCAGCTTTCAAAGATTTAGGAAACACTGTGGTGAGGGGTTTAAGGTGACCTATGGCACTTACCTCCCTGGAGAATCCACTCCACAGGATTTTGTTTTCATTGATAAAGAGCCTCTCTCCCTTCTTGGCATAAACATTGTAATGTCCGACCTCCTCAAACATGATGGAGCCATCTTCTGGTGACAGGTGCCAATTGATTATCGAGTAATTCCCTATCAGGTCCCCAGACTCATCAAAATCCACTTGCTCCCCCATGTTACTGGTGAAATTTAAATGACGCAGATGCTTCAGTACCTAGAGAGAGAGACAAAGATGCCTTGAACACCTGCATATAACAATCCTTCCTGGGCACAGGTCTTCTGGAGCATCAGTACCTTCAGCACAATACCCAAAGCCCCTACCACTTGAGGTGACTTCATTACCTCAGAGCAGTAGCAGGCTCCTGTCTTGTATGTGGACCAGTCACTAAACGAGGATATCACACCACTTAGCCAGCCTGTGACATACAAACCACACTCCCCACCTTCGCTGAACTATCAGTTATTGACTGACATGGAGCTATTGCTCAAAGCTTTTTTCTTCATTTTATAAAAACTACACTGCATTCCAGATGGAACATGGAAGTCTCTTGACAACTTGCAGGCACTAGAGATCTTGTGGCATTTTCCCAGAATTGTGTTGATCTGGCATCCTAGTCAAATTGCAATATGGATAATTATATTCTGCCTCTGTACATTCTCCCTGCAGTTTAGCTAGAGTATTCTTCACTTCCTGTCTTAAACTCTGATGTGGTGTTGGTGTGAGCAGTTAAACAATCCTAGGAACACTGAAGTTGCCATACCAGATAGGGCCAGTTGTCCATTTAGTCTAATATCTTGTCTCTGACAGTGACAGAGTACCAGATGTATCAAAGGAAAGGACAAGGACCCTGTATTGACAGTTAAGGAATAACTTCTCCTTATAGGAAGTTTCTTTCTAATCCCTGCCAGTTAGTTGCTGCTTTATCCCTCAAGCATGACATTTATTCCCTTATAGCATTTTCTCCTATTTACAGTAACTGTGGATGTTCTCATAGCTCATACTTATTCATTACTTATTTGAATAATTACATTTCTATAACATACTTAAAAGAACATATCTTGACTCCTAGGTGCCCTTGACATCAGTTATAAATATATTACATAATCAAAATAACCCAATGAGCAGCACATTCCCCATTCCTATGCATACAACCTCAGACAGCAAATCAAATCAAAACCAGGCCTGCCTATCTGAGCCCTCCAATCAGGCAGGTGTAGCTGTGGGGAGGGGGGAGAGGGATGGAGGCAGTAGCAGTTCCTCTTTTCTGAATCTGGAGTCTTGGGGATCTCTCCTTGGATATGGGACAGAGGCTCCAAATCATCTCTCCCTTCATCTCTACTCACAGCGTCGACAACACTTGAAGGACAAAGGAAGCCTCATTAGACAGAGATCCTGTCTGAAAGGAGTTCAGTCAGTAAGACTGCTAAAGCATGTGGTGAGAGAAACCTTTTGCTTTGAATTCACTTAGTTTGTTAAGTTAGGTGTTAGTTGCGTTTTACCTTCATTTCCTTGTAACCAATTCTAACTTTTATGCCTCATTACTTGTAACCACTTAAAATCTATCTTTCTGTAGTTAAGAAACGTGTTTTATTATTTTTCTCAACAAGTGTGTGTTTGGATTGAAGTGTTTGGGAAACTCCATTTGAGGTAACAAGATTTGTGCATATCATTTTCTATCAATGAAATGAAGGACTTTATATGAACTTGTGTTGTCCAGGAGAGGGCTGGGCAGTACAACATGCACATTTCTGGGGGGGAGAGGAAGTCTGAGACTGGGAGTTTGCTGGTGTTGCCCTGCAATGTAATTCATAGGCATCTGGCTTTAGCACTCATATAATATAGCTGGGAGTGATTTACATGCTGGAGGCTGTGTGTGAGCTGACCGGGAGTGGTTGCTTTCACAGCGAAGCAGTGTCAGAAGCACCTCAGTTTGGAGAATTGAGGGGACACAGCTGTCCATCAGTCCAGATTGTACCCTGGAGAATGTGTATACTTGGTATCCCTATATATGTAAATCCATACTTTGCTTTGTTGATCGGGTATTTTTGTATGTTCCTGTGACAGTCTACACTATTATAGTCAGCACTTTTAAAAAACTATGATAAATCTTGTACAAAGTATAACTTCTGAGGTATCATTGGAAAAGTCAATCTGTTGAACATTACTGTCTGGTTGAAATGTATGTGTCATCATTGTATATGAAGTTCTGAGATTTTGCTATATGTTTGTTACTGAAACATGTTGTGAGTTTGGGGAATGCCCACCGACCAGCCCTCTAGAAATAACAAAGGAACTGTAAAACAAGCATTACATGTCAAGCCTCATGTATATGGAAGGTGCAAGCAAGAATTTGTAATTCATTTGAAGGACTGGGTGTGAAACACATAGACAATGGGGGCTTCCTAAACCCCATGACACAGCAAGGATTTTTCCAGCACCTGGAGGAGATTATAAAGTAAGAGACAGAGACATCATCAGATCACCTCTCATCCTGTACTCACACTGAAGGCAACAAGATCATTTGGAAAAAAGAAACATCATTGACTTGGGGGAAGTGGTTCTAACTGGAAAACTTTCCAGTGTGCACAGACTGCTGTAGACTTTTGGGTAAGGGAAAAAACAGTTACCTACCTTTTGTAACTGTTGCTCTTCGAGATGTGTTGCTCATGTCGATTCCATTCTAGGTGTGCACGTGCCCACTTGCGCGGCCGTCAGAGATTTTTGCCTTAGTGGTACCTGTAGGGCCGGCTGTGGAGCCCCCTGGCCCTCATGCCACACTATATCAGGCGACGCCGGCTCTACGCCCTCTCTGTTCCTTCTTGCCGACCACTCCGATAGAGGGGCAGGAGGGCAGGTAATGGAATGGACATGAGCAACAAATCTCGAAAAACAACAGTTACGAAAGGTAGGTAACCGTTTTTTCTTCTTCAAGTGCTTGCTCATGTCAATTCCATTCTAGGTGACTCACAAGCAGAATCAACAGAGGGGAGCTCAGAGTTCAGTCTCGCAGCTTGCAGCACTGCTCTGCCAAAGCCAACATCGTCTCGAGCCTGCTGAGTCAGGGCGTAATGCGACACGAATGTGTGGACAGACGACCAGGTCATGGCCCGACAGATCTCCTGGATTGGCACCTGTGCCAGGAAAGCTGCTGATGACGCCTGCGCCCTAGTCGAATGAACCATCGCAATCGCTGGCAGGGGCACCTTTGGCAGCTCATAGCAAAAGCGGATGCAGGCCGTGATCCAAGATGAAATTCTCTGGGCCGAGACTGAGCAACCTTTCATCCTGTCAGCGACAGCAACGAACAACTGCATTGACTTACAGAACGGCTTTGTTCTATCAATGTAGAAGGCCAGTGCCCATCTGACGTCCAGGGTATGCAGCCTGCGCTTGTCATCCGTAGCATGAGGCTTTGGTAAGTAAATATCTTGACCAGTGCGGAACTGGGAGACGATCTTGGGCAGAAAGGCTGGGTGCGGACGCAGCTGGACCTTGTCCCTGTAGAAGACCATATAGGGTGACTCCGACGTGAGCGCCCTGATCTCGGACACCCTACAGGCCGAAGAAGAAGAAGAAGGCCACTTTCCAGGAGAGAAGCAGAAGGGAGCCAAGGGTTCGAGGGGGGACCCATGAGTCTGGACAGCACAAGATTCAGGTCCCAAGGTGGGCCTGGGTCTTGGACATGCAGGTAAAGGTGCTCCAAACCCTTCAGGAAACACCCCGTCCTGGGATGGGCAAAGACCGACCGGCCTTGAAGCAGAGGGTGGAACGCTGAAATGGCCGCCTGGTGTACTTTGATCGAAGATAGTGACAGACCCTGGTGCTTAAAGGTGCAGTAAATCGTCCAGTATGTCCTGCAGCTGGGCCTCAGCCGCACTATTGTGACAATCCGAGGCCCAACATGAACTGCTTCCACTTTGCCACATAGGTCACCCTGGTGGTTTTTTGCTGCCCTGCAGGACCTGCTGGACACCAGTGCAACACCCCCGTTTGTCTGCACTCAGCCACCCAGCAGCCAGGCTGTCAAGTGCAGCTACTCCAGGTTCGAGTGCAGCAGGTTGCCGTGGTTCTGTGACAGCAGATCCAGCCGAAGAGGTGTCTGCAGTGGGATGGCTGCCGAGAGACTCAGCAGCATGCCGAACCAGTGTTAATAAGGCCATGCCAGGGCTATGAGGATGATCAATGCTTTGTCTTGCTTTACCTTGAGCTGGACTCTGTGGATCAGCAGTACTGGTGGGAAGGCGTATATCAGCGCTCCGAACCACGGAATCAGGAAGGCATCCAACAGGGGAGCCTTTGTCCCTGCACTGCAGAGAACAGAACACGTGGCACTTCCTGTTCTGTCTGGATGTGAACAGGTCCACCTGGGGAGTCCCCCACCTGCAGAAGATCAGGCTGACCACCTCCGGATGGAGCGACCATTCATGGCGAGACGAGAAGGTCCTGCTGAGGCGATTCACCAGGACGTTCTTGGCTCCGGGTAGGTGGGCGGCTACCAGATGAATGGCATGCCGCACACAAAAGTCCCAGAGGCTGAGCGTTTCCTGACAAAGGGCTGAAGACCTGGCTCCGTCTTGCCTGTTGATGTAGTACATTGCAGCTGTATTGTCCATCAGGACCTGCACCACCTTGCCCTTCAGGGGGGCAGAAATACCTGGCAGGCCAGGCGCACCACTTTTTAGCTCCCTGGCAGCCGGGGAGGCATGATCACGTGGCTCCAGAACAGTCTGATGGGCAGGCCTGGGTCCCTTGATAGATGACCCCTGGGCCATCTTGCTCAGTGCCAGGGAGTGCTTCTTGGCCTTCTTCTTTGGCACCGGCGATGGTGAACGGTGCTGTGAGGAGTCGGGTGCTGGCGGTGCGCTGCGCATGGAGGCTGAGGCACTTGGTGCGACCTGTCCGGACGGCTCGGAAGCTGGGCGGAGGGCGGACTCCATCAGGAGAGCCCTGAGGTGGATGTGCTGCTCCTTCTGGGTGCGGGGCCAAAAGTTTTGCAGATCTGGCATCATTCCTTAATATGTGATTCCCCCAGACACTTAAGGCAGCTGCTGTGGGAGTCACTCACAGGCATAATCCGAGTGGGGCTTGAACCCAGAGACTGGGGCATTCCCCGCCTGGGGCAAAGTCCTGCTGGGATCCTAACTACTAACTAGCTCATACTTAACAACTATTTAAGAACTGCTTGACAACTACTTAAGACTAGCAAAGTGAAGTATATACAATGGCCTTAAGGCACGAAGCTCGAAATGGTAGACGACCACTAGCTCTTGCCAAGCAAGAGAGGCGCTCCGACTGACTACCACGGGTGGTAAGAAGGAACTGAGTGGGCGTAGGGCCGGTGGCACCTGATATACTGCAGCATGAGTGCGTCCCTCCAGGGGGCGCCACAGCACGCCCTACGGGTACTGCTAAGGCAAAATCTCCGAAGGCCATGCATGTGGGCGCGTGCACACCTAGAATGGAATCAACATGAGCAAGCACTCGAAGAAGAAACCTTATTGCTTCACATTTGACTTAGCTTGATAAAGTTTAGGAATTAGAGTGCGATTTTATCTTTTATTTCTTTTTGTAACCAATTCTGCGCTTCTATGCCTATACCACTTATAGTCACTTAAAATCTATCTTTCTGTAGTTAATAAACTTATTTTAATGTTTTATCTAAGACAGTGTGGTTTTGACAGAAGTTTGGGGAATCTACTCAAGTTACAAAGGCTAGTGCATATTCATACCCTTTGATGGAATGACAAACTAATTAATGAGCTTACTCTAATCAAGGGAGTCTTGAACAGTCTAAGGCGAACATTTCTTGGGTGCAAGACGGGGACTAGGGATATGCGGGTGTCACCTTATATGTAATTCAAGTGTGGCTGGGCATAGCCTGCTGGTATTTGTCTGGGGGTGACTTGCATGCCAGAGGCTGGGATAAGTTGGCAAAGTGGCAGCTCATAAAGCAAAGCAGGGCATAGTGCTCACCAGACTGGTGAGTTAAGGGGGCACAATGATCCAACAATTCAGATTTGTACCCTGCAGCATGTCACAGTCTCCTTTATTGATTTGCTAGGAATTCATTGAAGATGAACTGACTTATGAAGTCTTTCACTTCTGTGAGAGAAATAGTGTAATGGGAGTACAGACTTAGTATAAACTTCAATTATTTCCATTTCAAATGGAATTCATATTGATCAGCTGTAAAGTAACTTTCTGCTTTGAGATGGACAATTAATAAAGGAGTCAAGCTGTGTAACCTTTTACCCACTTAGACTATAATGGTTCTTAAGTTCCCAAATTCTCTTGTTTGCAAAGGAAAGATGTGACATCTGTCATGAGATGTCTGAATTTATTTTTAATAATTGCTGACGAAAGCATGATTTTAGTGTTTGTTTTTTCGGTCAGAAACTTTTGCAACAAAATATTGCTATGGATATTTGAGGCAGGAACAGATATCAATGCATAACTATTTCACTCAGAAGAGGGCTATGGCAACTTCCTTAAAACTCTGATTCTTGTGCTTCTTTCATTTTAGATATTTTGGGGGTTCACATGTTCCCACTGCATGTGGTCTGAAACAATGGATATTTCAAGAAAACTGCAGGCTTTTCTAAACTGACATTATGCCAAAGTTTGCCTCACTTCAGCTGAATTGGGCCATGCTGCTGGAGTCCAAAGCATACATGATTTAGACCTTGGAAGAGGTGCCATGAGGTGGATCAAGCTAGAATTGCAACCATAAAGATCAAGGTAAAGGTAGAAGGCCTTGGTTCCTGTGGCTTAACATGACATTTGAACCGATGCTCCAACTTCCTGAGGCAAGCCTACAAGAAGACAACACTGATGGGTTATGCCACCCCCTGACCAGTCTGCCAGTACCCATAAGGCCCTGCTAGCATGAAGTACAGTCCCAGCAACATTATCATCTGGTTTCTTAACTGCAGCTACAGCTCCTATTCCATATGAGTCTAAGGACTGCAAGAGTTGGAGACCCCTTTTATCTTAGGTATCTTATTTTTCCTTTTTTCTACTTTTTCCTTTTGCTTTTATTAACTGAGAGACTTCCCAGCCTTTTATTATTTAGGGTGTGAAAGTATGGCTGGTTGCCTGCATGTGTGTATGAGCCCACACGGGAAAGAAGCCAGATAGAATGAGTCTTCAATTCCAAAACAGCCCTAAACCGTGTCTCATAAAATCATTGAATGTGTGTTTCTTATTCCATGCAAGTGTCCAAAGAAACTATACTGTCAGCTATAGAGTTTTAAGTGAGAGCTGTTAAATTTCTGCTTATTGAAGTCTCAATAGCTCTGAATCTGTGTTGGGGATGGAGAAAGGAGAGCCATCATAAGTAACAGTGAAATCCAAGGAGGACACTTTAATTGGCTTTTGGGTTGTAAGACTTAGCTGTAAACAATAATTTGGTTTCAGTACTAAAATATTCAGCCAGCTAAATTGGCTGCATTGCTGTGAGTGAAGTTCACTAATTGGGGGTTATAACTAGGGCCCTACCAAATTCATGGTCCATTTTGGTGAATTTCATGGTCATAGGATTTAAAAAATCATAAATGTCATGATTTCAGCTATTTAAATCTGAAATTTCAGTGTTGTAATTGTAGGGATCTTGACCTAAAAAGGAGTTGGGGGGGGGTCGCAAGGTTATTGTAGGGGGTGTTTGCGGTACTGCTGCCTTTACTTCTGCACTGCTTCTGGTGGCAGCGCTGCCTTCAGAGATGGGCCATTGAAGAGTGGTGGCTGCTGGCAGGGAGCCCAGCTCTGAAGGCAGAGCCACCGCCAGCAGCAGCGCAGAAGTAAGGATGGCATGGCATGGTATTGCCACCCTTACTTCTGTGCTGCTGCCTGCAGAGCTGGGCCTTCAGTCAGCAGCTGCCATTCTTCAGCTGCCCAGCTATAAAGGCAACAACGTAGCTGTAAGGATGGCACAGTATGGTATTGCCACCCTTACTTCTGTGGTGCTGCTGGCACTGCACTGCCTTCAGAGCTGGGTGCCTGGCCAACAGCCGCCGCTCTCCGGCCACACAGCTCTGAAGGCAGCGCAGAAGTAAGGGTGGCAACACTGCGACCCCCTTGCAACTCCCTTTTGGGTCACGATCCCCAATTTGAGAAACGCTGGTCTCCCCTGTGAAATCTGTATAGTATAGCGTAAAAGCATGCAAAAGACCAGGTTTCATGGGGGGAGACCAGATTTCACGGTCTGTGATGCGTGTTTCATGGTGTAGCCTGACCCAAAGTTGGGTAAATACAATTGTAATTTAAGGATTAACAGGTTCTTGTCCCAAGATCAGGCCCAGTTAGATTTTGTAAAATTATCATATAATTTGGGAACCCCGATGTGCACAGGTGCAACACTCACACTATAGGAACCCTCTCTCTATATAAATATATGATTTATTAATAATTTAGCAAAGCTTATACACACACTTAAACTTAAGAAAGCAGATAGCGATAATACAAAAAGTACATTTGGACGTCCATACTTACACCTTTATCTTTCATACTTAACCATTATCTTTCTAATCACCATCATCGTCCTCATCTTCCCCAGTGGCCATCATTCTGGCCCCTCCCAAGGTCTACATCTTTTCCAACCTATCTGCTGTCCCGGGATGTTACTTTTATAGTAGGTTACGCTGATGCTGCCTGCCATGACCAATGCATATTCAATAGAGGTCCTTATTTGTATTTCCTCCCCTTAAGGTGTCCATTTTCTATAGGTTAGTATATGTATGATGTTACCCTTTTAACATACACGACAATTTGCTGTCATGGCGGCTTTGCGGTCGGAGGTCCTGTCCGGAACTTTCTGGATGCTGGTGTCAGCGATGTTCTGTGCTGGGGTCAGCTGTGTTGTGTGGGTGGCTGATGTCAGTATTCTGGACAAAATTCCCCCTCTGGCATGCCACTTTCAGTTCCCTATAACTTATGAGTTACTTAAGTTTATCTATACCAAAGGTTATAGACCTCAAGCCTCACACTATCTACTAAAGCCAAATCTTACAGGATAAAAGCCTGTAGGTTCCTTGCATTACTACTAAATATAATAAAGCACGATAACAAAGCAATGAATATAATACAGGTAAGCTGGCCCACTGGGCTACAATGGCCATGAATTTGGTAGGGCCCTAGTTATAACTAAATGGACAGCAACCTCCTGGATTCCTGTTTTAGGACTTAATGAGGATTGATTAGCTGCTGCATTAATCTGATGATTTGACTAAATTGATTACTTAATTCCAATCCAATATTGCTTCTGATTTGTTGACTTTTGATTTGATAATTGTATTATTCAATTTTTAGATAAGTTTAGTAGTGTTTAGTACTGTGGGTGGCTGTAATAGTAGTTTAGCCTTAGTGACATGTTTTCTTAGTTTTATGTTTGTTAATTAACTTTAATAAAATTTATGAAAATAATACTTAGTCATATTTCTTTCAATAACTACCAAGAATCTGAACCTTTGATTCAGAATCCTGGTTGGCATCAACCAGTCCACCTAGGAACTTAATCATCTTTCTCTAAGTTAACAATATGAAACATCTTGGGTCTTGCATAGACATTCTACAGCACCAATATGGCAAGAGTGCAGAGTAAATAAAAATAGATTATTAAAAAAACAAAACTTTTTTATTTAAGTTGAAATTTTTCTTTTAATTTAAATTAAATACAGGGTTTTTTAAAAACATGTTTAAAATAAAATTTGAAATTGACAACATATTTTTAAAGCCTAAACTTATTATAATCTATTAAAATAATTTAAATTTAATACAAAACATAATATTAAGAAATACGTGTTTGCTGCCAAGTTTTAAAGAAAGTCAAACCATTGAACTGATGAAAGTTGATGGCTAAGCACCTGGAATCAGAGTTTTTTGACGTGCAAAATGTGCTAAACCAGCTTTTGTTAGCAATAACCTCTTCTCATACAGTTCATTGACTAGTTTATTCAAAGTTACAAAACCATCCTGGGGTGAAAAAGTAGGAAAGCTTGTTTTCCTCTTCCAGTCTATGAATAAAAACTAGGTGTGAGAGGATGAGATCATTTAGTTCTAAAATATTGAAGGACATGATGACCAGAAACAAAGTAAAACTATTTTCCCATGCTTATTTCCCCCTCCTCCCCCCCAGTTCCTCATATCTCCTTGTCAATTGCTGGAAATGGGCCATTTTCATTACCACTACAAACAGTTTTTTTTTCTCTCCTGCTGATAAAAGCTCACCTTAACTGATCACTCTCCTTATAGTGTGTATAGTAATACCCATTGTTTCATGTTCTCTGTGTATATATATATATATTCCTACTGTATTTTCCACTACATGCATCCGATGAAGTAGGCTGTAGCCCACGAAAGCTTATGCTCAAATAAATTTGTTAGTCTCCAAGGTGCCACAAGTACTCCTGTTCTTTTTGCGGATACAGACTAACACGGCTGCTACTCTGAAATCAGCGTACTGTAATTCAACAACTACAGATAATATTTTATTTAATAAATCAGTGATTTTAAACTGAAAACATGTTGTGATAAATTTTTGATAAACTTCTTTTTGTATATATCCAGCATGGCCGAGGTAGTTTTAGTTAATAAAAAAATTAAAATGCTGTTTTTCAACATTTTTAATTAAATTTGAATTTCTATCAAATAGTGCTCGACACAAATCACAGGCAAAAAATTAATCCCCATCTATTAAATAAGAAATACTTTGCTCACAATTTTCTAACAATGTAAAAATTAAGAATCTGAATAAATGTAAATTAAGCTATATAATTGCTTGAATAAATATGAAAAAATATAGTGTATTCTCCTTGTTAGCAAAAAGAAGCACCAAATTTTGTGTAAAAGCTATATTTGGTTGCAAATTGTGTGTTTTAATGGTTACCAACTAATGAGAATCAAGCTTTCTTCAAGAAAATAACTAAAAGGTACAAATGAAAAATATGATTAAAACCAATTATTTAAATCTAGGTTTTCTATCTGCTGATTTAAATAATAATTAAGATCAGTGATTTAAATAGCTTTGCTTTAAATCATGGAGTGCATGAAGGTGAGCATTACATGCCTCATGTCGTTAGGTATTTACTGCCATTACAGAGAACACCATTAATCATGGTTAGTTTTCTCTATTTGTTCAATATTGATAAATATTAAGTGGCACCTCTTCCTCCCTGTTTGCCCATCCTGACATAATGACCATTCTAAGTGTTTGAAATGCAGTGTCTGTTCAGTGTCTCTACATGTGGCCATGTATTGTCGCAAGAACGTATACTGAAGATTTCATAATCAAGGGTCACTGTCTTTTGGGGCACGGCTGCTCTGGACAAAAAGTCTGCAATGAACATCACAGACTCTCTTTTGCTTTGTACGTCCAAGAGATATTTTTGAATTTTCATAAATATCCTTTGAAAATATTGTGGAGCTGATAGCAAAGGTTTTTTGAAGGTGGATTCCAAAGATTTGCGGTCATTGTCCACATGGATATGATCATGTCACACAAGATACTGGTCAAACTTGAAGCATGCTAAAACAGTGGTTGGCATTCCTTCTCTGTTTGAGCATAGTTATACTTTGTAGCAAAGAGTGTTCTAGAAGCAAATGCTATAGGCTAACCATCTTGTAACAATGCTGCTCCAAATCCTTATTCATTGGCAGCATACTGAATAGTTACAGATTCCTTCACATCATAATATTTTAGGACTAGATGGTTAGTCACTAGCTCTTAGATTTCTTTGAAAGCATCTTGCTGTTGGGATGCCCAGCCCCATCCAGCATCTTTATCAGGCAATTTCCTCAGAGGCCCTTTGATCTGGGAAAGTTATGGCAGGAAGTTGAATGGATAACTAGCAGATCCCACAAAGTGCTGTATATCTTGCATATTTTGTGAAGAGGCAGTGTCCAAAATGGTTGGACCTTCTCTGGGCCTGGTTTTATGCCCTCTGCAGTTAGAAGGTGTCCAATACACAGCACTGCTGACAGGCGCAGTCCCATTTTTTTCTTATTCAGTTTTAGATTCACTGATGTACTCTATATAAAGTAGTTCTGTCAGGGTACCATCATGATCAGCAATAGCCTCTGTGAGTATGTCCACACTGCAATGGAAAACCCATGGCTGGTCCATGCCAGCTGACTCGGGCTGGAAGGGATTGGGCTAAGGGGCTGTTTATTGTGGTGTAGACGTTAGGCTTTGCAAAGGAATTTCCTAACCACAGCTACTTTACTTTTAAAGAGCACTAGAGAGTTACACATCTTTGGAAAACAAGAAACAATTCTGTATGCACTCTTTGAGTCTGATCTCAGCCCTCCTGTGTGCCCTGGGTTTGGTCAGTGTCCATAGGTAGCCCTTCCTGATTCTCTCTCCTTAGCCCAGTCTTCTGGCATGAGGCAATGAACAATCCCCCTTCACAGAGAGCATTCCCTCTTAAATATAGCCTCTAACCCCTTTGGCCATGGGCCCAGGATGATGAACAGGAGCTCATTTCCCGCCAGGCTTCTGTGTAGAGCAGTGGTTTTCAAATGGGTTGTGGAATGTAAGGCACTGGGTAGCAGCGGCTCTGGTCAGCACCACCGACCGGGCCGTTAAAAGTCCCGTCGGCAGTCCTGCCCAGCTAAGGCAGGCTAGTTCCTACCTGTTCTGACACCGCGCTGCACCCCAGAAGCGACTAGCAGCAGGTCCGGCTCCTAGGCAGAGGGGCCATGGGTGCTACCCCAGCCCCGAGCACTGGCTCCACACTCCCATTGGCCGGTTCCTGGCCAATGGGAGCTGGGGGGGGGATGGTGCCTGTGGGTGAGAGCTCCACAGAGCCGCTTGCACACCTCCGCCTAGGAGCTGGACCTGCTGCTGGCTGCTTCCAGGGCACAGCGCGGTCCATGGTGCCAGGACAGGCAGGAAGCCTGCCTTAGCATCCCCATTGAGCTGCTGACTCGGAGCTGCCTGAGGTAAGTCCGTGCCCCAACCCCGCGTCCCAATCCCCTGCCCCAGCCCTGAGCCCCCCCAAACCCGGAGCCCCTTCCTGCACCCCAAACCTCTCATCCCTGCCCCCCCAGAGCCTGCACCCCCAGCCCAGAGCCCTGACCCCCTCCCACACCTCAACCCCCTGCTCCAGTCCTGAGCCCCGCCAAAACCCGGAACCCCCTCCTGCACCCCAAACCCCTCATCCCCAACCCAGAGCCTGCACCTCCAGCCCAGAGCCCTGAACCCCTCCCACACCCCAAGCCCCCGCACCAGCCCAGAACCCCCTCCCACACCCCAAACCCCTCATCCCCGACCCCAACCCAGAGTCTGCACCCCCCAGCCCAGAGCCCTGAACCCCTCCCACACCCATAATCCTCTGCCCCAGCCCTGAGCCCCTCCCACACCCCAGACCCCTCATCCCCAGCTCCACTGGGTCGCAGGCATCAACAATTTTTTTCAACTGGGTCACCAGAAAGGAAGTTTGAAAACCACTGGTCTAGAGAGCTCATTGTTCTTGTGGCTGGCCCGGTGGCTGAAAGACAATCAGAGTTGATGGGCCTAGATTGCTCTGAGCCAGTTACTCAGACACAGTCATTTGATAGGTGTCAAGCTCTTACCACAAAATGGATGTGCTAGTCCACAATGGAGGTTACAATACAAAATGAAAGTCACACTCAAACATGAAGGTTACAACAGAAAGTGGAGCCCCTGAAAAGAAATGGCATTCACAAAACTAGATGGAGTTGACAATTTGACACAGACATACCCCCAAACTTGCCAGAGAAAAGCCAAATTTCATTCACAGCCATCTAGATCTGCCAAAAGGAGTCCAGAAAGATGTCAGTAAGCAGCTGTTTGTGGGCATCAAGTTTTCCCAGCCAGAAACCATCTTTGGGATCTAAAACAGGAAAGACCTTGGCCTTTGTGAGTCTTGGCAGGATCTCTTCAATTGATGGCAAAGGTTAATGGGAACATTGTAGAGCTTTAATGAGGTGTGAGGGATCAATACATAGGTAAAGTTTGTTTGGCCTTTTTACTAGCTACCATATTGCCTGTTAGCCCTGTAACTTTCTCTAAGGGCAGGTCTACACTACCCGCCTGAATCGGCGGGTAGAAATCGATCTCTTGGGGATCGAATTATCGCGTCTTGTCGGGACGCGACAATCGATCCCCGAATCGACGCTTCTACTCCACCAGCGGAGGTAGGAGTAAGCGCCGTCGACGGGGGAGCCGCGGAGGTCGATTTGCCGCCGTCCTCACAGCGGGGTAAGTCGGCTCCGATACGTCGAATTCAGCTACGCTATTTGCGTAGCTGAATTTGCGTATCTTAAATCGACCTCCCCCCCACCCCGTAGTGAGGACGTAGCCTAAGTCTCCCAACTCTACAAGGCTGTCAGTTTGTTTTTTTAAGTTCCTTCTTCAAAGATGGTGTAGCACAGGGGTTCTCAAACTGGGGGTCACGACCCCTCAGGGGGTCACGAGGTTATTATATAGGGGGTCACAAGCTGTCAGCCTCCACCCCAAGCCCCGCTTTGCATCCAGCATTTATAATGGTGTTAAATATATAAAAAAGTGTTTTTAATTTATAAGGGGGGGGGGGTTGCACTGAGAGGCTTGCTATTTGAAAGGGGTCACCAGTACAAAAGTTTGAGAACCACTGGTGTAGCAGTTTCACCTTAGGGTTGATAGCCAAGTGGCATTTTCCAGGCAGGCAACCAAGGCCTTTAAAACCATCCCCATACTGATTGAGTTTGTTTCTTTATTAGAGGAATATGGCTGGAACTCTTTAAAGCATTGCAGATCATTATTTCATCTGCCACCTGTAAAAGCCTCAATTTTCACTGGATTCTGCTGAGAGCAAAGGCACTTATGCCTGGTTATCTATTGGTCTATACTATAGTTTCAGTGTCATTTTGATCAGATGTACTGAAAAGATCTCTCTTATATATTCCATTTCTTTTAGGCAAAAGGTAGCTTTCTAAAAAAATCTAGGATTTTACTTAATCTTGTCGTTCGGCAACTGCTAGCTGTAAACGCAGAAATGAGAAAGCAGCCATGATCCAAAATTGATATGGGATTAATTGATAATGAATTAAAAGATGGGAATATAATTAATGCCAGTCAACACAGTTTTGTGGAAAATTGGTGTAGTCATACAAACTGATTTCATTTTTTGATGAGACAACAGGCTTGGTTAATAAAGATAACCGCATAGAAGTAATATACTTTAGTAAGGAGTTTGACTTAGGCCTGGTCTACACTATGACTTTAATTCGGATTTAGCAGCGTTAATTCGAATTAACCCTTCACCCGTCCACACAACGGAGCCATTTAGTTCGAAATAAAGGGCGCTTAAAATCGATTTCTGTACTCCACCCCGACGAGCGGAGTAGCACCAAAATCGATTTTGTCAATTCGAATTAGGGTTAGTGTGGCCGCAATTCGATGGTATTGGCCTCCGAGAGCTGTCCCAGAGTGCACCATTGTGACCGCTCTGGACAGCAATCTGAACTCGCATGCACTGACCAGGTAGACAGGGAAAAGCCCCAGGAAAATTTGGATTTCATTTCCTGTTTGCCCAGCGTGGAGAGCACAGGTGACCACAGATACCACAGATACCTCAGCTCATCAGCACAGGTAACCATGCAGGCTGATAATCGAAAAAGAGCACCAGCATGGACCGCACGGGAGGTACAGGATCTGATCGCTATATGGGGAGAGGATTCAGTGCTAGCAGAACTTCGTTCGAAAAGACGAAATGCCAAAACTTTTGAAAAAATCTCCAAGGGCATGATGGAGAGAGGCCACAATAGGGACTCAGATCAGTGCCGCGTGAAAATCAAGGCGCTCAGACAAGCCTATCAAAAAACAAAGGAGGCAAACGGTCGCTCCGGGTCAGAGCCGCGGACATGCCGCTTCTACGCCGAGCTGCATGCAATTCTAGGGGGGGGCCGCCACCACTACCCCACCTGTGATCGTGGAATCCGGGTCGGGGATAGTCTCTACACCTGAGGATTCTGAGGATGGTGAAGAGGAGGAGGAGGAGGAGGACGAGCTTGCAGAGAGCACCCAGCACTCCGTTCTCCCCAACAGCCAGGATCTTTTTCTCAGCCTGACTGAAGTACCCTCCCAAGCCAGTAGCCAAGACCATGACCCCATGGAAGGGACCTCAGGTGAGTTTACCTTTTAAAATATAAAACATGGTTTAAAAGCAAGTGTTTTTTAATGATTAATTTGCCCTGAGGACTTGGGATGCATTCGTGGCCAGTACAGCTACTGGAAAAGTCTGTTAACGTGTCTGGGGATGGAGCGGAAATCCTCCAGGGACATCTCCATGAAGCTCTCCTGGAGGTACTCCAAAAGCCTTGCCACAAGGTTTCTGGGCAGTGCCGCTTTATTCCGTCCTCCATGGTAGGACACTTGACCATGCCATGCTTGCAGCAAGTAATCTGGTATCATTGCCTGACAAAGCCTGGCAGCGTATGGTCCCGGTGTTTGCTGGCATTCAAGCAACATCCGTTCTTTATCTTGCTGTGTAATCCTCAGGAGAGTGATATCGCTCATGGTAACTTGGTTGAAATACGGGAACTTAATTAAGGGGACAGAGGTGGCCATTCCTACTGGGCTGTTTGCCTGTGGCTGATAAGAAATCCTTCCCTGCAGTTAGCCAAGCGCGGGGGGGGGGGGAAATTGGCCCAGAGCTTTTCGTGTTTGGCTAGCAGGGATCTTCCCTGATACCAGCCACGCGGTGGGGGGAGGGGTACATTGATCATCCCAGGGAATTCATAGCGGGAGGGGGGGAGCGGGGGGGTTAGTTTGGTTTCTGCAGGGATCTTCCCTGATACCTGCCACGCGGTGGGGGGAGGGATACAGCGATCATCCCAGAGAATTGGATGGTGGGGGGGTTAGTTTGTTTTCTGCTGCTGAAGGTTAAACAGGAAAACCGCAGCAGTCAACAGGCTTTGCTTAGTATGTGGGAAAGGAGGGCGCAGAAGCCGAAAGACAATGGCTTACCATGGCTGCCTGCAAGCTGAATTCTGTTGCCCGGACCTGCGTCTGTGATCTCTAACACCAAAGCCACAGGCACTCAATATTAAGATGGAAAATGCGACCTTGTACTGAAATCACATGTGCTATGTAATGTGAATAGTGTTTTTCACCATGAAAGAGTATAAGTATTGTTCTGTAAAATGTATCAATTTAAAAAATTCACTCCTTTCTTTCAACCCTCCCTACAGCAGCTGCAAATTTTTCAAGCCTCCCTCCTCCGTCCCGAAGGCTATCTCAGATAAGGCGTCGTAGAAAGAGGACGCGAGACGACATGTTCACAGAAATAATGGAATCCACACGCAATGAAAGAGCTCATTTGAATGAGTGGAAGGACACTGTATCTAAATTTAGGAAAGATGCCAGTGAACGTGAGGTCTTGAGGGACGCTCGAGATGAGAGGTGGCAGGCTGCAACGCTGGGGCTGCTGCGTGACCAAACGGACATGCTCCGGCGTCTGGTGGAGCTTCAGGAACGGCAGCAGGATGACAGAGTGCCGCTGCAGCCGCTGTATAACCTCCCTCCCCCCTCACCATGTTCCATATCCTCCTCACTCAGACATGTAAGAACGTGGGGGGGGAGGCTCCGTGCACCCTCCCACTCCACCCCAGTGGACAGCCCAACCAAAAGGCTGTCATTATATTGAATTTGAGCAGTGGCCTTATACTTCCCTCATATCCTCCTCCCAAACCTCACCCAGATTACCTTCTTGGTTCTCTCCCTATGTTTATAATCACTTAATAAAGAATACATGATTTTTAAACGATAGTGACTTTATTTCCTTTGAAAGAAAGCTGGGGGGAGGGTGGGTTGCTTACAGAGAATGAATGAGTCAATAAAGGGGGCTGGTTTTCATGAAGGGAGAAACAAACAGAATTTTCACACTGTAGCCTGGCCAGTCATGAAACTGGTTTTCAAAGCTTCTCTGATGCACAGCGCTTCCTGGTGTGTTCTTCTAATCGCCCTGGTGTCTGGCTGCGCGTAATCAGCAGCCAGGCGATTTGCCTCAGCCTCCCACCCTGCCATAAAGGTCTCCCCCTTACTTTCACAGAGATTGTGGAGCACACAGCAAGCAGAAATAACAATGGGGAGATTTCTTTGGCTGAGGTCAGAGCGAGTTAGTAGCGATCGCCAGCGACCTTTTAAACGGCCAAATGCACATTCTACCACCATTCTGCACTTGCTCAGCCTGTAGTTAAACAGCTCCTGACTCCTGTCCAGGCTGCCTGTGTATGGCTTCATGAGCCATGGCATTAAGGGGTAGGCTGGGTCCCCAAG
>NW_020664593.1:285413-299927 GCF_002925995.2 Terrapene triunguis
GATCATCCCAGGGAATTCATGGCGGGAGGGGGGGAGCGGGGGGGTTAGTTTGGTTTCTGCAGGGATCTTCCCTGATACCTGCCACGCGGTGGGGGGAGGGATACAGCGATCATCCCAGAGAATTGGATGGTGGGGGGGTTAGTTTGTTTTCTGCTGCTGAAGGTTAAACAGGAAAACCGCAGCAGTCAACAGGCTTTGCTTAGTATGTGGGAAAGGAGGGCGCAGAAGCCGAAAGACAATGGCTTACCATGGCTGCCTGCAAGCTGAATTCTGTTGCCCGGACCTGCGTCTGTGATCTCTAACACCAAAGCCACAGGCACTCAATATTAAGATGGAAAATGCGACCTTGTACTGAAATCACATGTGCTATGTAATGTGAATAGTGTTTTTCACCATGAAAGAGTATAAGTATTGTTCTGTAAAATGTATCAATTTAAAAAATTCACTCCTTTCTTTCAACCCTCCCTACAGCAGCTGCAAATTTTTCAAGCCTCCCTCCTCCGTCCCGAAGGCTATCTCAGATAAGGCGTCGTAGAAAGAGGACGCGAGACGACATGTTCACAGAAATAATGGAATCCACACGCAATGAAAGAGCTCATTTGAATGAGTGGAAGGACACTGTATCTAAATTTAGGAAAGATGCCAGTGAACGTGAGGTCTTGAGGGATGCTCGAGATGAGAGGTGGCAGGCTGCAACGCTGGGGCTGCTGCGTGAGCAAACGGACATGCTCCGGCGTCTGGTGGAGCTTCTGGAACGGCAGCAGGATGACAGAGTGCCGCTGCAGCCGCTGTATAACCTCCCTCCCCCCTCACCATGTTCCATATCCTCCTCACTCAGACATGTAAGAACGTGGGGGGGGAGGCTCCGTGCACCCTCCCACTCCACCCCAGTGGACAGCCCAACCAAAAGGCTGTCATTATATTGAATTTGAGCAGTGGCCTTATACTTCCCTCATATCCTCCTCCCAAACCTCACCCAGATTACCTTCTTGGTTCTCTCCCTATGTTTATAATCACTTAATAAAGAATACATGATTTTTAAACGATAGTGACTTTATTTCCTTTGAAAGAAAGCTGGGGGGAGGGTGGGTTGCTTACAGAGAATGAATGAGTCAATAAAGGGGGCTGGTTTTCATGAAGGGAGAAACAAACAGAATTTTCACACTGTAGCCTGGCCAGTCATGAAACTGGTTTTCAAAGCTTCTCTGATGCACAGCGCTTCCTGGTGTGTTCTTCTAATCGCCCTGGTGTCTGGCTGCGCGTAATCAGCAGCCAGGCGATTTGCCTCAGCCTCCCACCCTGCCATAAAGGTCTCCCCCTTACTTTCACAGAGATTGTGGAGCACACAGCAAGCAGAAATAACAATGGGGAGATTTCTTTGGCTGAGGTCAGAGCGAGTTAGTAGCGATCGCCAGCGACCTTTTAAACGGCCAAATGCACATTCTACCACCATTCTGCACTTGCTCAGCCTGTAGTTAAACAGCTCCTGACTCCTGTCCAGGCTGCCTGTGTATGGCTTCATGAGCCATGGCATTAAGGGGTAGGCTGGGTCCCCAAGGATAACTATTGGCATTTCAACATCCCCAATGGTTATTTTCTGGTCCGGGAAGTAAGTCCCTTGCTGCAGCCGTTTAAACAGAGTAGTGTTCCTGAAGATGCGAGCATCATGAACCCTTCCCGGCCACCCCACGTTGATGTCGGTGAAACGTCCCTTGTGATCCACCAGTGCTTGCAGCACCATTGAAAAGTACCCCTTGCGGTTTACGTACTGGGTACCCTGGTGCTCCGGTGCCAAGATAGGGATGTGGGTTCCATCTATCGCCCCACCACAGTTAGGGAATCCCATTGCAGCAAAGCCATCCACTATGACCTGCACATCTCCCAGAGTCACTAGCTTGTGTAGCAGCACCTCAGTGATTGCTTTGGCTACTTGCATCACAGCAGCCCCCATAGTAGATTTGCCCACTCCAAATTGATTCCCGACTGACCGGTAGCTGTCTGGCGTTGCAAGCTTCCACAGGGCTATTGCCACTCGCTTCTCAACTGTGAGGGCTGCTCTCAACCTGGTATTCTGGCGCTTCAGGGCAGGGGAAAGCAAGTCACAAAGTTCCATGAAAGTGCCCTTACGCATGCGAAAGTTCCACAGCCACTGGGAATCGTCCCACACCTGCAACACTATGCGGTCCCACCAGTCTGTGCTTGTTTCCCGGGCCCAGAATCGGCGTTCCATGCCTATAACCTGCCCCATTAACAGCATGATCTCCAAAGCACCAGGTCCCGCGATTCGATAGAATTCCATGTCTATATCCTCATCACTGTCGTCGCCGCGCTGCTGTTGCCTGCTCCTCTCCGCCTGGTTTTCCAGGTTCTTGTTCAGCATAAACTGCACGATAAGGCGCGAGGTATTTACAATGTTCATGACTGCTGTCTTGAGCTGAGCGGACTCCATGCTTGCCGTGGTATGGAGTCTGCAGTGTTCACCCAGGAAAAAAGGCGCGAAATGGTTGTCTGCCGTCCGTTGCTTTCATGCAGGGAGGGAGGGAGGGAGGGGTGAGGCTGTACCCAGAACCACCTGCGACAATGTTTTGGTCCCATCAGGCACTGGGATCTCAACCCACAATTCCAATGGGCAGGGGAGACTGCGGGAACTATGGGATAGCTATGGGATAGCTACCCACAGTGCAACGCTCCAGAAATCGACGCTAGCCCCGGTACATGGACGCACACCGCCGAATTAATGTGCTTAGTGTGGCCGCATACAATCGAATTTATACAATCTGTTTCCCAAATTCGAATTATATAAATTCAGATTAATCCCGTAGTGTAGACGTACACTTAGTAGCACACAGGCGCGAGTAATGCACATTATGATTAAAAAAAGCACTATACAATATCAACAGAGCACACATTAAATAGATTGAGAACTTGCTACATGACAAATCTCAAAGAGTAGTTGTCAGTGGGGAATTATCAAATATGGGTGTGGTTCTAGTGGGGTTCTGCAAGAATCAGTTCTAGGCTTGATGCTATTCAAGATTTTTATCAATGATCTGAAAGTAAATATAAAAAATCTTTGCTGATAACATTTGCAGATGACACAAAGAATGGTGGAGTAGCAAATGATGAGGACAGGGGAGTCAGACTGAATGATCTGGATCTCTTGGTAAGATGGATCCAACAAACAAAATGAGTTTTAATAAAGCCAAATTTAAGGTCATACATCTAGGAACAAAGAATCTAGACCAGTAGTTCTAAAACTTTCTTTCTGGAGACCCAGTTGAAGAAAATTGTTGATGCCCGCGACCCAACGGAGCTGGGGATCAGAGGTTTGGTGTGAGAGGGGCTCAGGGCTGGAGCAGAGGGTTGCAGTGCAGGGGTGAGGGCTGGGGCCAGGAATGAGGGGTTCAGGGTATGGGGGGGCTCTGGGCGGGGGCAGGGAGTTGGGGTGCAGTAGGGCATCAGGGCTCTGGGCTGGAGGTGCAGGCTCTGGGGTGGAGCTGGGGATGTGGGGTTTGGGGTGCAGGAAGGGGCTCAGCTTTGGGGGGGCTCAGGTCTGGGGCAGGGGATTGGGGCGTGGGGCTGGGGTGTGGATTTACCTCGGGCGGCTCCCAGTCAGCGGTGCAGTCGGGGTGCTAAGGCAGGCTTCCTGCCTGTCCTGGCACTGCGGACCGCGCCGCACCCCAGAAGCGGCCAGCAGCAGGTCCGGCTCCTAGGCAGAAGCTCTCGCCCGCAGGCACTGCCTCCCCCCAGCTCCCATTGGAGCCGCTGCTTGGGGCCGGGGCAGCACGTGGAGCCCCGTGGCCCCTCCTCCCCTGCTTAGAAGCCGGACCTGCTGCTGGCCGCTTCCGGGGCACAGTGCGGTATCAGAACAGGTGGGAACTAGCCTGCCTTAGCTGGGAAGCACCACCAACGGGACTTTTAACGGCCCAGTTGGTGGTGCTGACCACAGCCGCTGTGACCCAGTGCCTTATTTTCCTCAACCCAGTACTGGGTTGCGACCTGCAGTTTGAAAACAACTGATCTAGACCATACTTACAGGATGGGAGATTTTATCCTCAAAACCAGGGATTCTGAAAAGGACTTAGGTGTCACAGTGCACAACCAAGTCAACATGAGCTCCCAGTGCGATGCAGTGGCAAATACTGCTAATGAAATCATTGACTGTATAAACACAAGAATAGATTAGAAGATCAGAAGAGACCTGTGATCATCTAGTCTGCACTTCTATATAGCACAGGCCATAGGACTTCCATGAATTAATTCATGTTGGAAGTTGAGCATAAATTTTAGAAAAACATCCAATCTTGATTTAAAAATTGTCAATGATAGAAAATTCACCACAACCCTTGGAAAGTTGCTCCAGTGGGTAATAACCTTCATGGTTAAAAATTTGCACCTTATTTCTAGGCTGAAAAGTCTGCCTTCAGCTTCCAGCCATTGGATCTTGTTAAAATTGCTAGATTAAAGAGCCCATTTTCAAAGTTTTGTTCTTCATATACCTACATATAGACTTTCACCAAGTTGTCCCGTAATCTTCTTTTGGTTGAGATAAACAGATTGAGCTCTTGGAATCTCTCACTATAAGCAGGTTTTCTAATCCGTCAGTCATTTTTGTGGCTCTTCTCTGCACCCTCTCCAATTTATCAACATCCTTCTTGAATTGTGGACTCTAGATCTGGACACAGTATTTCAGTAGTGGTTGCAGCAGTGTCAAATATAGAGATAATATAACTTCGCTACTTCTATTTGAGATTCCCTGTTTATATGTCATCTTAGCCCTTTTGGCCATAGCGTCGTACTGAGGGCTCATGTTCAGGTGATTACCCCTCTTGACTCCCCAAGTCACTGCTTCCCCCATCCTGTAAGTATGGCCTGCATTCTCTGTTCCTAGAGTAGTGAGTAGGAGTAGAGAGGTGATTTTACCTCTGTATCCGGCATTGGTGAAACGGACACTGGAATATTGCATCCAGTGTCCATGTTTTAAAAAGGATATTGAAAAATTGGACAGCGTGCAGACAACAGCCATAACAATGATTTGAGTGCTGGGAAAAAATGCCATGCAGTGAGAAACTTAAGGAGCTCAATCTGTTTAACTATTAAAAAGAAGATCAAGATATGATTTGATCAAGGTGTATAAAGTACCTTCACAGGGAGAAAATATCAGATACTAAAGGGATCTGTAATTTAGCAGAGAAAGGCATAGCAAGAACCAACGGCTGGAAGTTAAAGCCAGTCAAATTCAAATTTGAAATCTGGTGCAAATTTTTAAAAGTGAGGATGATTAACCAGTGGAACAAACTACCAAAAGAAGTGATAGATTCTCCATCTCTTGAAGTCTTCAAATCAAGACTGGATCCTTTCTGGAAGATATGCTTTAGCCAAACAGAAATTATTGGGCTGAACACCTGAGTAGCTAGATTCAATTCTATGTCCTGTGTTATATAAAAGTTCTGACTAGATGATCTAATGGTCCCTTCTGGCCTCAAAACCTATGAATCTATTAATATAAATGAATTGCTGTGTTCAGCATATTCACTCTGATTGCCATGTTACCTTTCTCCTGTCATGCATCCACGTCATAGTTTTCTCTGTGAGGCTCTAAAGAAACTCCAGTTTTCACACTTGCATTTCCATTGTGGCAAGGAGTGGAGTGTGGCTCACAGCTATTGCTGAAGTGACTCAATGCCTCTGGTTGGCCACAATAAAGAATTAAAGCAGTAAAAACTACTTTACTTCTGACACATTATGATCTGCATGTAAAGAGCAGCCAGAGGAAACCATTTACAGTGCAAAACACGAAGTTTTATCAGTTCTATAAAACCCAGGAACTAGACTACATATTATTGACTGCCATCTACTAGTATCTTATCTATTATTAACTATCTGTTTACATATATATAGATATAGAGTTCTTCAACAGCCCATATGTAACGTAGCCTTTTCAAAGTGGGAGTTTAGTCTGCAGAAGAGAAGAATGAGGGGGGATTTGATAGCTGCTTTCAACTACCTGAAAGGGGGTTCCAAAGAGGATGGATCTAGACTGTTCTCAGTGGTAGCAGATGACAGAACAAGGAGTAATGGTCTCAAGTTGCAGTGGGGGAGGTTTAGGTTGGATATTAGGAAAAACTAGGAGTGTGGTGAAGCACTGGAATGCTTTACCTAGGGAGGTGGTGGAATCTCCTTCCTTAGAGGTTTTTAAGGTCAGGCTTGACAAAGCCCTGGCTGGGATGATTTAGTTGCGGTTTAGGTCCTGCTTTGAGCAGGAGGTTGGACTAGATGACCTCCTGAGGTCCCTTCCAACCCTGATATTCTATGACAGAAACCTTGAGCTGGCTTCATTCTGTAACCAAAAATGTGCTACAGTTGAGAGGTATGATGCCTATCACAACAGAGGCCTGATCCTGATCAGGGAGTCTAGGCACTACATAATAGTAACCATATAGTATAAACCTCAGATTAAGCTTTCTCCCAAGCTTGGCTATTTCTAGGTTTCTCTGCAAGACCCCTTTGGGTAGGTCTACACAGCATTTTGGACTGAGCAGAAGCAAGCTTCCCAGCCCAGATCAACAGACTTGAGTTAGCAGGGCTCCTGCTACTGCTCTAAAAATAGTTGTATAGACAATGCTTTGAAGTTGCAGCTTGGGCTTTGAAGCCTAGGGAGTTGGGATATAGTATTTTTCTTCACTTCCTGTTCTAATCTGTTATGCAGTGCTGCAGTCTGCTATTAAACCTTTCCCATGCCCCACCCGAGAGCTGGCTGGATTTCAGTGGTGGGTGGATGATCTCTGTGTGTATAAAGTACAGAGCTTTGAATTGTTTTGATAATAGGCATTATACAAATCCACAGATATGATGTTTGATTCTGCAACAGCACTTGCACAGACTCATCACTGCACAGAGTTGCCTCTTTAGGGGCATGCGGAATGTTGGTAGTTAATAGTGTCAGTGAGGTGAACTAATGAGAAATGTCTGGGTTCCCTAGAAACCCTTTTGCTTTATTTTATCGCATTCATCTCAGTTAATCTGTTCCTCTGCCTTACATCCTAACATTAGTCTTCCTAGAAATCATTATCTATCCCTGGCTGGGGGCTGGTTTTACAGGATTACCTTAGCAGCACATTTTCTTTGGTCACATACACCATAGATGAGGATTAGAGTCACCAGACTGTAGATATTTGCAAACCAACTCATATATAAAATGATGTTTCTAATTTACGGGGAGATAGTTGTACAAAAGCATTAACTTGCACTGAATGGCTTATTCTCTAGTATATAGATTATCAACTGCAGTCCTGCCCAAGGAGTAGAAGATTCCACATAAGTCAACTCCTGCAGGGAAGCAGCAGGTCCTGCCTAGAATATGAACCAGAAGGGCAACAGCAACCAGAGGAATAAACTTTTTGATTCCTGCCTACCAATAGGCTTGGCCTCCATTGCTGGAATTTCTGATGAGCATCTTGTGAAACATCTCTTGAGTTGAAAAGGGAGAGGCCTTGTTACAGTCTCAGATTATCATGAACACAAAGTTCGGGGCCAACATGTGTGAAGTGCTTTACTATGAAATGTGAGACCAAAATAAGGAGGAGAGGCTCAAGCAACCCAGAAATGTTTAAGCTCTAAACTTTAAAAGAAAGAGCTGCTGCCTGTGTTCTTTCATTGTGTAATTATGGGCCTTTTTTTTAATAGGCACCAGCCTATCAATGATTAGCTAAACCCTTCACAGTCAAAAATATGTTTTGTAGCTAAAGATAGAAACATAAATACTGAGCACTCAATCTAACATTTAAAAAACTCTGATTCAGCCAGGGCAAAAGAGCATGTACTGTATGTGTGTCATATCCTGGAAGAGACATTTTGGAGAAGTAAAGTGATAGCTGGATGAATACATTGTTAGACCAATACACCATTGAATGCTGGTAAAGGCCAGTGGGGAAGGCGGCATTCTGTCAGCTACCACCTTCAGACCTTTCCCCAAGGTTGTAGGGAGACAGAACCCAGGAGCGCTGCCAGCTTTTCTGCCGCCCTAGGCGGCGGAAGGTCCCACCCCGAAATGCCGCCCCCCACAGAGGCAGCGGAAGGTCCTGCCACCAAAAAACCGCTGCCGTCGCCGCCGCCCAAATTGTAGCGCCCTAGGCGACTACCTAGGTCGCCTAATGGGTTGCGCCGGCCCTGACAGAACCCCATGGATTCTGCTACTTTTTCTGTCTAAGACCACTGGATGCCTTTGAATCAGAGCATTTAGTAATGGAAAAGATCTGTTAGGTCCCATCTAGTCCATCCTCTCATGAGTCAGTGCAAGATCACTGCCTACCCAGTATTAACCAGTGCTTTGTCCAGGTCAGTGCTAAATATCCTAAATAATAGGGCTTCCCCTCTTACTTAGGAGATGATTCCACACTCCAACAGTCAATTTCTTTACACCTAGTTATAGGCTAAGTCTCATGGCCATTTCTAGGCTGATTTACCCCACATGCTTTCCTGCTCACTTTATTAGGGTTGCAAATGGTCAGAGCAGCCGATAATTTGACTTTAAGACTAAATGCAAACATAAAAATCCAACAATTTTACTGAAAACACCCAGTTATTCTAGAGAACTACAAAGAACTGATTATAAAAACTCCAAAATAGTCCCATTGGGCCTCATGAAAAAACATGATAGACTTATTCGGGGTTTGTCTCTCCCTTCCTTATTCCAAAGTCTTAATCAGGAAAAAGAAGAGCGTCTTTCTACAACATTACAGTGGGCATTAGGAACATAAGAATTGTCATACTAGATTAGTCCAGTGGTAATCTAGTTCAGTATCTTCTTTCTGATAGTGGCCAGTATCAGGTGCATCAGAGGAAGGTGAAAGAAACCCCCTAGCAGCCAATTATGGAATAATCTGTCCATAGGTAACATTTCTTAGTGATTGTCTTATGCCCTGAGACTATGTAGCATAACTGTGGATATTCTCATTATCCACGTAAATGTCTAATACTTATTTGAATCCTACTGCATTCTTGGCCTCAGTAATATATTGCATCAGTTAGTTCCACTGGATATTAGCTTTTATCTGAGATCAGGTTTTGGGCAAATGCTCATTATCATAGTATTAAGAAGTCCTAATTCAATGGACCAGCCAGGAAAAAGCCAATGCTAGACTAAGGTTTGACTTCCAATTCTTAAAGGATGCCTTTTTGCCACTAATCGCTTCTTTTGCTTTGTTGTTTAACCATGGTGGCACTTTTTTGGTCCTCTTACTATGTTTTTAGTTTGGGGTATACCTTAATTTGAGCCTCTATTATGGTGTTTTTGAAAAGTTTCCATGCAGCTTGCAGGCATTTCTCTTTTGTGACTATACCTTTTAATTTCTGTTTAACTAGTTTTGTGTAGTTCCCCTTTCTGACGTTAAATGCTACTGTGGTGGGATTCTTTGGTATTTCCCCCCCACAAAAAGGCAGTTAAATTTAATTATATTATGGTTGCTATTACTGAATGGTTCTCCACCGCACCCCACTCACAGTTGATTGTCCTTAGTCAGTGAAGACCCAGAGTTCAGAGCTTCATTCACATGGGTCCCCCTCACACCCCTGAAAGGCCAGGGCAGGGGCATCGTGCTGCCATGTCTCTGCAACTGGCTCGCTGTTATCTCTGCTACTGTTCACCACTTGCTATTGCTGTTACCTCTGCTGCTGCTCATCTTTGCCACTGTTATCACTGCTGCTGCTTGCCACTCACTGCCACTCCTGTGATGCCATGTTCTGAGGTTCCCCCACCTAGCCTAGCCTTGTGATTTCAGCTCTTAGTGATTTCACTTGGTAGTGAGGAACTGCTGAGCTGCTGCCTCTTTGTTGCCTTTCATTGCAACACTGTGCCTATATCAGGTCTAAAGGCTTAGCCCCTAGACTTGCTCATCAGTGATTTCAGCTCTAGTAATCACTGAATAGAAACAAGGACTCTCAATTGAGTCCAATTAGCCCTGTCTTTAAACACTGGAGAAGAGAGAGTCAAATGGTGTCTAGGACTCATTAGGAAGAGTCCACACCATCACGTGATAACACCAGTCCCCATCTCTTTCTCATCTTCAGTGGGATTTGCCATCCTTACCCTCTGCTCAGCAGTGAGGTTCAGTTAGGGTGACACCCTCAATCAAGGCATGCTAAGTACACTTCTTCTGCCCTTTAATCATACAATAAGGATAACAACATTTCATTATCCTTGCATTCAATATGAATTGAATTGTAACTCAAAACCAGCCAAAATTGATCATTTTGGCAAAGCAGGTCTGACTGCCGAACACCCAGGCAGAGTAGACGTGTCTATGCAGCTACGGTCTGCTCCAGAAGTCTTTCCCCCAGTGCATCACTAGACATCAGGGGAGAGCTTATTCACACCCTGCTTACATCAGATAGACAGAAGATCCTTGTTGGTGATTCAGTACTCAGAAGAATCAAAAGAACATTCAGCAAGGGCCAGGCAGGGCAACAGGACAGTGGACTGCTTACCTGGAACCAAGAGACAAGACATCAAGCTAAGACTGGATAGACTTCTGAAATTGCTAGGCAAAGATCATAGGATCATAGAAGATTAGGGTTGGAAGAGACCTGAGGAGGTCATCTAATCCAATCCCCTGCTCAAAGCAGGACCAACATCAACTAAATCATCCCAGCCAGGGCTTTGTCAAGCTGGGCCTTAAAAACCTCTAAGGATGGAGATTCCACCACCTCCCTAGGTAACCCATTCCAGTGCTTCACCAACCTCCTAGTGAAATATTGGTGATGTTTGGTGATGATTCATATTGGCACAAATGACACTGCATTGTGGGATATCTCACAGACAGTAGATAACTTCAGGGCACTCAGAAGCATGCTGAAGCAGAGGAATGTCCAAGCCATCTTCTCTGGGATCCTTCCTGTTCTCCGAGCAAAGGAAGACAGAAGGCAGAAGATTCTGGAAGTGAACCCCAAGTAAGTGATGAAGGGTGGAAGACTTTGGTTTTGAGGAACATTGATCCACCTTCTACAAGGGGAGGGGGGCTGTATAGTTTGAATGGCCTCCAGCTCAGTAGAAGGGGACACAATCTCCTTGGGTACAGACTGGCTAAAGTGGTCAAGAGGGGGTTAAACTAATACCAAAAGGGGAGGGTAGAAAGAGGGAAGATATGATCATCAGCATAAAATTGAGATGTTGAAAATTAAATAAATCAAGGAACCAAAGGACACGAAGAGAAGAAATTCTTTAATTGCTTATTCACCAATGCTAGAAACCCAGGTAATAAACAAGAAGAATTGGAATTCCTCATTTATGAGCATAAATTCTATCTAGTTGGTATTACTGAAACATGATGGAATGATTCACGCAATTGGAATGTTAAAATCAGTGGTTATAATCTATTTAGGAAGGACTGAGTGGGCAAAAGAGGAGGGTGAATGGCACTCTATATCAAAAATGGCATTACCTGTTTTCGAGTCACTGATAACTTGGAAGAAAATTATCTTGATTGCTTATGGATCAGTGTCCTAACAGCACAAGATGGAGTACTAGTTGGTGTCTGCTACAGACCACCAAATCACAATAGGGAGCAGGATGACCGCTTCCTTATATGAAAAAAAGCTGTGTGATCATGGGGGACTTCAGTTTGAGTATCATATGCTTGAGGTGTCATACTGCCAATACTAAAACATCCTTGAAATGTCTAAATATTATTGCATTTGGAGAGGAAGATGATGTCTGTCTGTATCTGTGCAAGTTTTTTGTTGAGGTTGATGGATTTCCACTCCATACGGCTAAATTTAGTGCCTTGCATGGTGTCAAGTATCAGGGGGTAGCCGTGTTAGTCTGTATCTACAAAAACAACGAGGAGTGTGGTGGCACCTTAAAGACTAACAGATTTATTTGGGCATAAGCTTTCGTGGGTAAAAACCTCACTTCTTCAGATGCATAGAGTGAAAGTTACAGATGCAGGCATCATCTTCCTCTCCAAATGCAAACAGATGGACATCATACCAAATGGACTGAAGGTAAAAAATCCATTGCAATCAACATACTACACTGACTATGGTGAGAGACTGTGCCACACACTCTCAAAGAAACTGATGAACCACCTGATCAGCATCCTGTACAGCAGACAGGAGAAGATCAAGAATGAGCTCTCAGAACTGGAGACTCTCATACAATACCAACCTTCCACACAAACTTCCACGTGGCTGGACTTTACAAAAATGAGACAAGCCATTTACAATGCACACTTCACTTCTCTACAGAGGAAAAAGGACAGTAAGCTATCTAAACTCCTACCTGCCACAGGGGGCTACAACAGTGGTACCCTCAACTCATCTAACAACATTGTCAATCTTTCCAGCCACACACTTAGCCCAGCAGAAGAGTCTGTCCTATCTCGGGGACTCTCTTTCTGTCCCACCATCCCCACGAACACAATACAGTTCTGCAGTGATCTGGAAGCCTACTTTCGTCGTCTCCGACTCAAGGAATATTTTCAACGCACCACTGAACAGTGCACTGACCCACAGGAACCCTCCTACCAACACTACAAGAAGAAGAACTCTGCGTGGACTCCTCCTGACGGTCGAAATGACAGACTGGACCTCTACATAGAGTGCTTCCGCAGACGTGCACAGGCTGAAATTGTGGACAAACAACATCACTTGTCCCATAACCTCAGCCGTACAGAACGCAATGCCATCCACAGCCTCAGAAACAACTCTGACATTATCATCAAAGGGGCTGACAAAGGAGGTGCTGTAGTCATAATGAACAGGTCGGATTATGAACAGAAGGCTGCCAGGCAACTCTACAAGACCACATTCTACAGGCCACTATCCTCTGATCCCACTGAGGAATACCAAAAGAAACTACACCATCTGCTCAAGAAATTCCCAGCTACAGTACGGGAACAAATCTACATGGACACACCCCCAGAACCCCGACCAGGGGTATTCTATCTGCTACCCAAGATCCGTAAACCCGGAAACCCTGGACGCCCCATCATCTCAGGCATTGGAACTCTTACAGCAGGATTATCTGGCTATTTGGACTCTCTCCTCAGACCCTACGCTACCAGCACTCCCAGCTATCTTCGAGACACCACCGACTTCCCGAGGAAACTACAATGCATTGGTGTTCTTCCTGAAAACACCATCCTGGCCACCATGGATGTAGAAGCACTTTACACCAATATTCCACATGAGGATGGACTACAAGCTGTCAGGAACAGTATCCCTGATGAGGCCACAGCACGCCTGGTGGCTGAGCTTTGTGACTTTGTCCTCACCCACAACCACTTCAGATTTGGGGACAACTTATACCTTCAAGTCAGTGGCACTGCCATGGGTACCTGCATGGCCCCACAGTATGCCAACATTTTTATGGCTGACTTAGAACAACGCTTCCTCAGCTCTCGTCCCCTGGTGCCCCTCCTCTACTTGTGCTACATTGATGACATCTTCATCATATGGACCCACGGAAAGGAGGCCCTTGAAGAATTCCACCTGGACTTCAACAATTTCCACCCCACCATCAACGTCAGCCTGGACCAGTCCACACAAGAGATCCACTTCCTGGACACTACAGTGTAAATAAGTGATGGTCACATAAACACCACCCTATACCAGAAACCTACTGACTGCTATACGTACCTACATGCCTCCAGCTTCCATCCAAGACACATCACATGATCCATTGTCTACAGCCAAGCCCTAAGATACAACCGAATTTGCTCCAACCCCTCAGACAGAGACAAACACCTACAAGATCTTTATCAAGCATTCGTAAAACTACAATATCCACCTGGGGAAGTGAGGAAACAGATTGACAGAGCAAGACGGGTACCCAGAAATCACCTACTACAGGACAGGCCCAACAAGGACAATAACAGAACACCACTGGCCATCACATACAGCCCCCAGCTAAAACCTCTCCAGCGCATTATCCACGATCTACAACCTATCCTGGAAAATGATCCCTCACTCTCACAGACCTTGGGAGGCAGGCCAGTCCTCGCTTACAGACAACCCCCCAACCTGAAGCAAATACTCACCAGCAACTACACACCACACCACAGAAACACCAACCCAGGAACTAATCCCTGTAGCAAACCTCGTTGCCTACTCTGTCCCCATATCTACTCTGGCAACACCATCAGAGGACCCAACCACATCAGCCACACCATCAAGGGCTCATTCACCTGCACATCCACTAATGTTATATATGCCATCATGTGCCAGCAATGCCCCTCTGCCATGTACATTGGCCAAACCGGACAGTCCCTCCGCAAAAGAATAAATGGACACAAATCGGACATCAGGAATGGTAACATACATAAGCCAGTAAGTGAACACTTCAATCTCCCTGGTCATTCTATTACAGATTTAAAAGTCACTATCATTGAACAAAAAACTTCAGAAACAGACTTCAAAGAAAAACAGCAGAACTAAAATTCATTTGCAAATTTAACATCATTAATCTGGGCTTGAATAGGGACTGGGAGTGGCTGGCTCATTACAGAAGCAGCTTTT
>NW_020664593.1:304927-370097 GCF_002925995.2 Terrapene triunguis
GGGGGGGTGTTACGGCAGGGCGGCCCTTTTTTTTGCTGCTTGGGGCGGCAAAAAAGTTAGAGCCGGCCCTGGTGAGACTGTTTCCCACAATGAAAGCAGTCAGTGATGACATGTGGTGCCTTCTGCTTGACTACCAGTTTATTTGTTACAGATCACATGATGATGTTGCAGCTTCCTGGAGTCTTTAATAGCTATCTCCACTGATACAGCATTTTCTAATTCATGCTTTAGCATCAAATTAATCCGTCAATAACTGGTTTTGGATTGTTTCATTTTGCTTATGACAAACCAACTGGTCCCTTAAGGAACCATTTCAATTCTCTCCGAACAGGCAGTGCTCTGTTAATTTCCTTAATCCAGTCACATATTCAGAAATTGTTTGATTTTCTTTTTGACTCCATTTAGGGATAGGCAATTTTCTAGAATTTCCACATTCTCAGTAAATGTTTTCTCTTCTAGTTTAGTTAAGCTAAGCAGCATTAGCCCCATTACACTCAGTAAATCTCCTCCCTGTTTCTAATCAGTTATACTGTTAGTAATCATATACTCCTCCAGTTCCAGTCAATATATATGAGACAGTAAAAATGTAAGGGTAAAACATCACTCAAACTGACCCCATCCCCTAACCCCATAAAGCCCCACCTCTGCCCCATAAGAACCTCCCTGCCATTGTATTACTTCCAGGATAGAGTCTGGAATATGGCCAGAAGCAAGGGGTGTCAAATAACCCCTCTAAAAAATTTTCTCACCACCATCTACCAATCAGAGGGGATTTCAGCACCATAGATCCTTCCCAAGACTGGAGAGGTCATGTGACCCATCTGGACAGGGTCATGTGACCCCTCTAAGAACTTCTATCATCGTCCCTTACCAATTGGAGTGTGTTCCAGTGCCCTAGGACATCCCCAAGAGTGGGAGTGACCAATTAGGGAAAGTTTAGGGGTTGGGTGACCCATCCGGAAGAGGGTTGTGTGCTCCCTCTAAGACAGGGGTTCTCAAACTGTGGGTCGGGCCCCCTCAGGGGGTCACAAGGTTCTTACATTGGGGGTCACGAGCTGTTAGCTCTACCCCAAACCCTGCTTTGCCTCCAGCATTTATAATGGTGCTAAATATATAAAAAGTGTTTTTAATTTATAAGGAGGGGTCACACTCTGAGGCTTTCTATGTGAAAGTGGTCACCAGTACAAAAGTTTGAGAACCACTGCTCTAAGAACTCCTCCAACTACACTCTACCAATCAACACAGGTTCTAGCCCTGTAGGACATCCCAGATGGGAACTGTGTACCAATCAGAATAGCTATAGCACAAGTGTGTAGCTGGAAACTCCACCATCTGGAGTTTAGTGATTGGCTGGTCAGCAGCACCATCCCTGGAAGCCCCTCGCTGTGGTGAAGAGGCCATATGTTTCAAGAACATGTTTTCAGAAATTGTGGAAATGGTGAAAGGAATGGCAGTCTTCATCACCCCTGTGAGAACTATGGCATTTATTTTAGCTCTGAGAGTGCTCGGTCACCTGAAGGAAGTGCAATATTAAAGACAGTTCTGAGGAGGAGAGAATGGCCGAATGGAGCCCTTTTGCCCAACTATTGCCCAATATGGCAGAACCTGACACCGAGATCCATGTGATCGTGAGCCAGACTGACTACCGTGATGCCCATCCGATGTCTGAATCCGTGGGGGAAGGTGACAAGGCCTCTTCAGCGACACCATTGGATAAGGTGAACTGAGGAGATGTTGCTTAGGTAAACAGGTTCTAAAAAGTGGAGGTCAAGGGGGGTGTAATGTAGTAGGATCTGACCTGAGGTTGTGTAAATCTAAAACAGGGGACTTACACCTGTTTCTGTTCTGAAAAATTTTCAACAGCTTGATGACATCTTTCTAGAGGACCGGGAGACCCTGAACAATGTTGCATCAGAGAACAAAGATGAATCAGGGCAAACTTGTTGCTCAGCAGCAAGACAAATTGTTCAAGAGGACATCAACCATGAAGAGGATGACAGCTATCTGGCTTTATGGAAGGCACTAGGCATACAGCTAATGGCATCCATGGCACGTCGGGAGTGTAAAAGAATTTAGCAGTTTATTCTATGCATTTCTGTTGATGCTGTCCTTAATTATTGTCTTAGGGAGAAGGTTTTTGAAGATGGTGAGGGCTGTGTTATAGACACACGAGGCCAACGGCATCATGACTGTGTCAACTAGACTTCAGAGGATATAAACTGCAAGCTCTGGGACCTCTGTGCTGACCTGTGTTTGGAAAGCTTATTAAACACAGTTATTGCCATAGGTTATGCAATGCAATGCAATGTCTGTGCTTAACCTAAGAAAATTTAGCACTAAGGGTGGTCTTGGTAAATGCTGTGCAAACTGCTAGAGATTCTGGCAGTATTTAAACAAAATTACCAAACTGAAGGATATCCATTTATTACATTATACTGACCACCTGATCTGTACAGAAAGTTACAGAACTCTGCTTAGGAAAAAGACTATTGTAAGAAATCTAAAAGGATTAAGTTAGAGAATGGTGATGGGACAAATGTGATATAAAATATAATAAAATGTGTCATCTGAAAATGAAAATATCTATTGAAAAGGTATTTGACCATATCTGTGTTTCTGTTACAAAGCCTGTGTGAGGCCTTAAATAAAATGGGGTTTTTGAAGGATCCCCAAAGGAGCTTTCAAGGGGGATTTTTAAAAAAAGGAGCTTCTGAGACCCTAGCTATTGTTTCTTTCTTTCTTTAAAAAAAGGCCTATTTTACAACAAAAAGATGGAATGTTTGTAGCCAATTCAGGTCGAAAAAAACCACTGTGTTTAAAATAAAGCAAAAAACGATCATGTTTTATAGCTATATATCTCAAACCATGTCTTGAGAACAAGACAGCTGACTGACACAAGTCCATCAATATGACTAGGGGTTCCTGGTTTAATCAAATCTATTTTTTGAAATTTCCTGGGATGTGGCCTATTGCCTTCAGCAAATGTGTAAACAGATGCCCCAGGTCCTTAGCATTACAACAGAATAAGATATTATGGTTTGCAAAAGTATCAGTAAACAGTGTTGATGAATATTCAGATTTGGGTAAACATAATGTTTTGTTCAGAGTTACCAACATTTCAGAGTTATGAACAACCTCCATTCCCAAGGTGTTCTTAACTCTGAGGTTCTACTGTAATACTTAAGTAAAGACAGTTTCTCACCCAGAGACATCAAAAGGGAATGTTCAGGGAGGGATGCATAAATTCCACATGTCTATTAGTTAAGAGCAACAGTGATCAAAACAATCTGGTAACAGACATTGAAGTTTTGTTTGAAACAAAGCAATATATTGAAGCAGATGTATTGGAGACAGAGAGGCCTGTATACTTTCCTGATGATACCATAGTCAGAATATGCTCTGACATCTTTAGCAACAATGACACCACAAAGCAGCAGAAGACCACAGAGACAGCATCAAGACAGCCTAATGCTCAGATACATCAAGTTAAATGACAAAGCAAAAAACATTGGTTAAAAGCGACAGTGGAAACACACCTCCAGTTCCATACTAAGCCCTGAAAAAACTGTGAATGAAAACACAAACCCAGAGCATGTGCTTTAGGGGGTGTGAATAAAAAAAACAAGGACTGAAAGTTCACACACTACCAAAATGTTTTCTTGTGAAATATCTGATATTGTTGGTGAAATATGGTCTCTCTTTAGGGTTAATGACAAATTTGTTAAAGCTCTTTGTGAAAATTATGGTTCTTTGAAGAGATGAGTGACAGATGGCTTTGTCTTGGGGGTTGCCACACAGGATCTCCAGAGGGCAAAAGACATACATAAGGCTTTAAAAAATGTGAAAGTTTTTCAAGGGTTAACCTGTAGCTCTAAACAAACATGCCTAGGCGTGAGTAACAAGGTTGTGCAGAAAAAGGAGCATAAAAGGGGGCTGAATGCAAAAGGGACTGCAAAGAGTTTGAGAGGGGGCAGCGTTAAGGTTAAGAACAGGGTTGCACGGGGTAGTTGCTGGGGAAACAAAGGGAATGGGGGTCAGCATTTGGGGGATAAACAGACTGCTGCCAAAAAGTTACATCCAAGGTTTTTGTAAAAAAAAAAATTAAAAGGCAAAAGAGGTGATGAGGAGAAAACAAAAAAACAAAAAGAGAAGCCCCCAAGTGGAGGCTCTCAAACTGACATGTCAGAGAATGAGGATGTGGGATCTGGCCCTTATGGCCTATGGGATGGTGGTGGCTCTCAGGGATAAATTACGAATTGCTACACTTGCTCAGCAAATGTACCTCAGGAAGGCCTAATTCTTTCTAGAAGCTTTTGAGGATGCTACCAAAATACCTTATGGTTACAGTGACAGACCCAGACCAGTTGGGTGCAGGAGTCTGGTAGAAGGCAAATATACTGGCCACTGGATGAATAGTTTTCTATTCCCTGAGTCACCAGAGGGGTTGTAGCCCACGAAAGCTTATGCTCTAATAAATTTGTTAGTCTCTAAGGTGCCACAAGTACTCCTATTCGTTTTGCGGATACAGACTAACACGGCTGCTACTCTGAAACCTGTCATGATATTTTCTGTCCTATCCCAGGGGTAGGCAATCTATGGCACGTGTGCCAAAGGCGGCACATGAGCTGATTTTCAGTGGCACTCACACTGCCCGGGTCCTGCCTCCCGGGGCCTCTGCTGCCGGCCTGGGGTACTGTCCGCCAGCCCTCTGCCAGCCGGGGTTCCGTCCGCCGGCCTCGCTCAGCCTGCTGCCAGCCCCGGGTCACGGCCACTGGTCCCGGGGGCTCCGCTGCCGGACTGGGGTCCCGGCCCAGGGCTCTGCTCCTGGCCTCGGCCCGAGGCTCCGCAGCCGCCACCAGCTGTGGCCCTCTGGCCCCAGCCTGGGGCAGTGAGGGGTGCAGACAGGGCCAAGAGGGGGCGCAGCTCAGCATGGATCGCATGGATTCTTATTACTGGCATGCAAAACCTTAAATTAGAGTGAATAAATGAAGATTCGGCACACCACTTCTGAAAGGTTGCCGACCCCTGATCTATCCCTTTCTTAATTATTCCCAGCTTTCTGTTCACTTTTTTGACTGCCGCTGCACATTGAGTGGATGTTTTCAGAGAACTATCCACAATAACGTCAAGATCTCTTTCTTGAGCGGTAACAGCTAATTTAGACCCCATCATTTTATATGTATAGTTTGGATTATGCTTTCCAATGTGCATTACTTTGTATTTATCAACACTAAATTTCATCTGCCATTTTGTTGCCCAGTCACCCAGTTTTGAGAGAACGTTTATAGCTCTCCGCAGTCTGCCTGGGTCTTAACTATCTTTAGTAATTTTGTATCATCTGCAAATTTTGCCACCTCACCGTTTACCCCTTTTCCCAGATCATTAATGAATATGTTGAATAGGCTTCCTGCTTCTGATGTACTTAAAAAAAAATTGCTATTACTTTTTGAGTCTTTGGCTAACTCAGGGGTCGGCAACGTTTGGCACGCAGCTCGCCAGGGTAAGCACCCTGGCGGGCCGGGCCAGTTTTATTTACCTGCTGACGTGGCAGGTTTGGCCGATTGCGGCCCCCACTGGCCGCGGTTCGCCATCCCGGGCCAATGGGGGCGGTGAGAAGCCGCGGCCAGCACATCCCTCGCCAGCGCCGCTTCCCGCCGCCCCCATTGGTCTGGGACGGCGAACCGCGGCCAGTGGGGGCCGCGATCAGCCGAACCTGCTGCGTCAGCAGGTAAATAAAACTGGCCCGGCCCGCCAGGGTGCTTACCCTGGCGAGCCGCGTGCCAAACGTTGCCGACCCCTGAGCTAACTGTTCCTCAAATCCTTTTTTGGTCTTCCTAATTTTTACACTTCATTTGCCAATGTTTATGCTCCTTTCTATTTTCCTCACTAGGATTTAACTTCCACTTTTTAAAGGATGCCTTTTTGCCTCTCACTGCTTCTTTTACTTTGTTGTTTAGCCACAGTGGCTCTTTTTTGGTTCTCTTACAATGTTTTTTAATTTGGGGTATACATTTAAGTTGAGCCTCTATTATGGTGTCTTTAAAAAGTTTCTATGCAGCTTGCAGAGATTTCACTTTTGGCACTTTCCCCTTTAATTTCTGTTTAACTAACCTCCTCATTTTTGTGTAGTTCCCCTTTCTGAAATTAAATGCTATTGCTATGCTATTAAGTTAAATGAAATGCAGTGTTGGGCCACTGTGGTGTTTTTCCTGCCACAGGGATATTAAATTTAATTATATTATGGTCACTATTACCAAGCGGTCCAGCTATATTCACCTCTTGGACCAGATCCTGGGCTCCACTTAGGACTAGATCAAGAATTGCCTCTCCTCTGGTGGGTTCCAGGACCAGCTGCTCCAAGAAGCCATCATTTAAGGTGTCAAGAAACTTTATCTCTGCATCCTGTCCTGAGGTGACGTGTACCCAGTCAATATGGGGATAACTGAAATCCCACATTATTATTATTGAGTTTTTTATTTTAATAGCCTTTCTAATCTCCCTGAGCATTTCACAAATGCTTTTGACAAATCAATAATGAAGTATGCAGAAAAAATTTCCTGGTGCCTAGCCATCAGCTGGAGCAATTAAGGGATCCCCCATCGGCTGAAGAAAATAGCAACTTGCTTACTGGATGCTGAAATGAAGGCTATTCTCCAAAGGCTTGATATAGCTGAATATGAAAAGACTAAACTTTACACCACTGTGTTTCAAAGATACCCATTGTACATGATACATAAAGGATACATGTGGATAAAAGGAATATAAGTCTGTTTTTATCAGAACAGGAGCAGAGCATGATTCCCAAACCCACAAAAATAAAAAGAGAATTCTGACTCTGTTGCTCAGTAGGTGTTGGATAATGTGAATAAACGTTATAAGAAAAATGCAGTAGCATTGCTAGATAAGCTGGGCTAGAATAATATTTCTTCATGGAACGCTAAAGGGGCTTTTGTGTACAAAGGCACAGTTGTTAATGGTTCTAATATGCTCAGTTTAGTCAGGGCTGCCACCGGACACATCCCATTCCTACCAGACATACACCGAAAGGTCGGGGTATAGTTATGAATGCCATGGCAGAGCTGAACGTCCCATTTTCTGTCATGGGCAATGCCGCCAACAGAGATCTTTTGGCACACCTGAAGGCCTCTACTACACAAACAGGATTTGACCGAGAAACTCCAGCAACACATCCTTTTTTTGCCTCCTCCTAAAAAGCGGCTAAAAGTCCTGAATGTCTCAGTGTGTAATGTTTTTCATGCTTTAGAAAGTAATTTTAAAATCATGATAATGTTTTGTCTTAAATTAAAAAATTTCTGTACTTTTCAAAAATCGGAATCTCTGTATGTGATTTCTCTGTTTTGGCATGTGTAAGAAGCCAAAACAAAAAACCCACCAGACAGTGATTGTCTTTAAACCCTCAAGAGGGCACTTTATTGAGAACCATGATTATGAAAGTCCTTGCAAGAAACACATCTGGGCTTGTCGAAACATGTTTTGAGCAGGCCTAGATGCGCAAAATTTAATGTTTTTTCATTTTTTACAAAATTCATCATCATTTGTATTAAGTTATTAGAATACAGCTTTAAAATCTGTTCAAAAGTTAAACCCTCGCTACGGTGGTGTAAGAAAAACACATAATGATAGCTACAGGCGATAGAGCTGGGTCTTGTAAATGTCTCGAGTAAAATACAGTGTCATCAGCCTTTGTTGTTTATAACTTCATAATGTTTCTAGGAAAGGAAACGCTGTGTGTGGAGGGTGTCCATCTGAATCAAAAAATTCTCCGCAGCCACACTCCACCAGCTGTAAGGCAAGTCAGTGTTCACCCAGTTAGTTGTGTGTGTGTGTGGGGGGGGGGGGGGGAGTGATCATCAAATTTAGGGGTCTCTGAGACAGCCTGCCTCCGGGGAGCCAGTCACAAGAGGGCACATTTAAGAAATCCTCTTTCCTGTAAGGGTCCATGAATAAAACATGTGTTAACTATAGGGTGTCCATATTCACATGTAGTCAAACAGAACATGTGTCCTCTGATTTATCTCTATGATGTTATCAAAAAAAACCATAAATGATCTGGTTGATTGTGAATGTCAAAGCCTTTGAAAAATGTATTTCTGCTCCCAGGTTCCTAATTTTAATCAGGGAACAGTGATCAGCACATTCTTGGTCCGGTAACAGTTCAAAAGCAAACAAGGTGTAACCCTAGCAAACTCCTCTTGATTGATTAACAGTGCACAATCATTCATGTGTTTACCAGTCATTTTTACCAGATTCAGGTACCCTCTCATACTGTTCAAGGCCTTGGAGTCTGGTTGCAGAGGCTTAGCTGGTATCTGTTCACCATCCACATAAAAGGCCGCAAAATTAATATAATAAAGTTTAAAGTGAATGGGTTTTTAATGTAATTTCCCACTAAGGCATCATTATCTGCAAACCTAAGGACAAGCAATTTGGGTAACTCCTCCAAGAACAGGTTTACCCCGGTTACTGACCCTGCTACCTGCAAAGATGCTAAATACTTTCATCCCCCCACAGTGTCCACAGGGTATTTAGCATTAGCAGTAAGCAGGACCTCCTGGACATCAGGAGCCACCCACACTTTCTTCACAAAAAGGGACGCTGATACAACCCATAGTTTAAATCCTTCATCTGCATCGTCCATGAAGCAGAAGGAATCTTCATTAGGTGTGAATTTAATTTTCACGTCCACACCATTCAACAGAATTTTTCTTGAAAAAAACAGGTTGCTGTGTAGATGACCCAACAGCTCTATGTTTCTGCTCTGAGCCGTCAGATTTACCTGCATTATTATTAACAAAATGGACGTTGGTTGAACAATTTGCTTTAAAGTTTGTTTAAAAATTCTTTTCCCCAATCAGTTTGTAACTTTTGAGGCATGTGACCTTTGCTGAAAATAGTTTTAAAGCCCTTTGATACTTGACCACCTGTCTTACCTTTCAGACGTAAGGCCCAGGAGTATTTAGATAGAATGCCTATCGCTTAAGCTTAAAAAACACAGTTGCGTACGGAGACCTGACACATAACCACCAAATCTGCCTGCCATTGTGCAACCACATCTGAAACAATAGTCTTGTTTGTTTTAAAACATACTTTTACACAGTAAATGTCATATGATGTAACTACACGGGCACAGTGGGGTTCCAACAACCATGTTTACTAACTATATACCATATGCAAACATATACCATAGGCAAGGATAGCAAGGGGGAGATCCTGTCCAGTTTGGTCTCTATTTTATGGATATACACACACAGGCATGCTTTATACTGAAAGTAAGACTTACCTGCCATGCCTCAACCTTCTTAATGTCTGCACATGATCCATTGGTGAAGAGGCCTTTTCCGGGGGTACATGTGTATATATCCTGCAAAGCATGAGCAATGGAGTACACTGCCAAGTACACATTATAAGATATCCGCAGGTGTGTATAGTCCATGTATGGCGTCTCTACATTGGTGATGTTCTCCTCCCCTGTGCATGGGGGTCGGAAGGCAGCTGTGCTATTTCTAACTCCACTTCCTTCTTCGTGGCCCTTGTGGAAAGAGGCTGAAGCTGGGTGATTCTTATTGGACCCTTCCGGGAGGTAGCAGTTAAAGGTCTCCTCCCAAAACTCCTTGGCAAAGCCATTGTTGGTAGATTTCTTGGGATGCACTTTCTGTAGAAACTCACGAAAGCCCGGGATCTGCCCTGCCTTCAGTGCAAACCCAATGGTACCTCCAATGACATGGAAGAACTCTGGCATGGCTATCAGGGAAGAGCTGGCCCAAGCCTCACTTGCCAGCCAGATCTTGCCAGTTATGTTACGCCTGACTATCTCCTTGATGAGGGGTTCCAGGTCCGGTCCACTGGAGAAGACAACAATCACTTTAGCAGAGGAGTTATGGATGACCTCCACCACATGCTGGATCTCCTCCTCCACTGAGTACTGGGAAATGAGCTCACTGAAATCAATGCAGATGTCCCTTTCCTCTGCCTCCTCCCGGAACTTCTCAATCCCTGGCCGACCATAGTCATCATCAGCTGCAATTGTTCCCACCCAGTTCCACCGGAAGTACTCAATGATATCTGCCATTGCAGTGGCCTGGTGCTCATCATTAGGGATCGTGCGGAGGAAAGACTTGAATTGGTTTTTGTTGCTCAACAGTCGGCTGGATGAGGCATAACTGACCTGTAGGAGGACAGAGAGCAAGCAATATGGCTCATTAAGTAAGCTGTGTGGAGATAAATTGCCTAGTCTTGTTTTAGGGTCACCATCTAGATGCGTAATCTGAGATGGCGATGCTCAGCCAGCCACTTACTCTTGGGCATTTACAGTGCCTGAAATTACATTTTCAGATGGAAACTGAAATTTGGGTATGTTCTTGTGGTAATAAATGACTTGCAGAAACATGTGTGCTCAGTGTGTCCCAGAGCTAGATAAGTGGGGCATACATATGTACATCTCATGGGTCAGAGATCTGGGGAAATGGGGCAGAAACACATAGACACACAGACTTGGGGAAATGGACAGAGATGTGTGCCACTGGTGGATCACACAAGCAAGCTTCTGCACTTCTTGCCAAATCTGAAAAAACAAGAACTTGTCATTAGAGTAAACTAAGAATGTATACATCAGTTCAGGTAAAATACAAACGGTCCCTCCCTGAATGTGATATCTACAGACTTTCATTATCATCACAACCTCAACTACACCACACTGAAGTCCTTCCCCCACTCCCTTCTCCTTGCATTCCATTACACAGACGTAGCTATGAGCCAACAAATCTCCATGCGATACCGTCGCCAACTATTATTTCAGTCTAGGTGCAAGAGGTGTGTGAGAAACCAGAAATGATATGGACCTGTGGGTAGTATTAAATAGTTTATGTAAACTCAAAATATCCATGGTCAAACTCAAAAAATCAGCAGTGTAGTAATTATGAAGGCATAGTTAGTGAATCCATGGTCACAGTGCATTGAGTTTTACAATTAAAGTGGAATTTCAATTTCTTTGTTAAGGCTGCAAACAAATGTTTTTTCCTAACCAAATTTGTACCACTTACTCTTAGGGGATAGATTAAATCTTCTAGAAACTTAGAAGAAACAGCACTGACTAGTATAGGGATTTGAAAGAGTTAAAATTACTCCTCTGAAATTTCAGGACTGATGTTTAATTTTTCTGAGGACTCCTTCTAATGTACAAATGGCTTTGCTTTAGCATTTCAGACTTTGAAAGATGAAAAAAACACATAAAATCTGATTTTATTCATCTAAAAGAATTTAAGAACAAAAGCCCAGGTCCACAAAGGTGCATAAGCACCTAAAGCCCAGACTTAGTCAAATAAGACTGTGGTTTAGGATCCTAAATCCCAGTTTTAGGCTTCACTGTGATCCACAAAACTCCTGCCATATGCTGTAGATGCCTAAGCTCATTCAGTGTCTAAGTTTTTGCAGTAAAAGTTCCTTAGGTGCCTGCCTCTGGACATGCCTCACTCAAGGTGTCCAGACACCAATCTCCTGCCTAAGCCCCAGAGCAATCCATGAACTGGGGAGACAGGTAGAAGAGCACTTATCTTGCATGTGGGCCTGATCTGACAGGCATGCTCAGAGGCCACCTACCGGATCAGGTCCCATTCAAAATTTGGCAGAAAAAGGGCATGAGGTGGTGGTGGTGCCCACCTTATAACTTTTAACCAAATGGTTAGAGTGCTCACCTGGGATGTGGGAGTCCCAGGTTCAACTCCCCCATCCCTGCCTAAGGGGGCAAAATGATTTGAACAGGGGTCTCCCACTGCTCAGGAGAGTGCACTAAACACTGAGATATTTTGAGGCAAGGGTTTTCTCAATCTCTTCTGTTGAAGCTGTTCCATTGCAGATAAATACTTAAAGAGTCATTGGGCTAGAGGAGAGAAAGAGAATGATTCTGTATGTCATAACTATAAAGGGAAGGGTAACAGCCCTCCTGGGTACAATACTATAAAATCCCTCCTGGCCAGAGACTCCAAAAATCCTTTTACCTGTAAAGGGTTAAGAAGCTCAGGTAACCTGGCTGACACCTGACCCAAAGGATCAATAAGGGGACAAGATACTTTCAAATCTTGGTGGGGGGAAGGCTTTTGTTTTGTGCTCTTTGTTTGGGGGGTGGTTCGCTCTTGGGACTGAGAGGGACCAGACATCAATCCAGGCTCTCCAAATCTTTCTGAACAAGTCTCTCATATTTCAAACTTGTAAGTAAACAGCCAGGCAAGGCGTGTTAGTTTTTATCTTTGTTTTCTCAACTTGTAAATGTACCTTTTACTAGAGTGTTTATCTCTGTTTGCTGTAACTTTGAACCTAAGGCTAGAGGGGGGTCCTCTGGGCTCTTTAAGTTTGATTACCCTGTAAAGTTATTTTCCCTCCTGATTTTACAGAGATGATTTTTACCTTTTTCTTTAATTAAAAGCCTTCTTTTTAAGAACCTGATTAATTTTCCTTGTTTTAAGATCTAAGGGGTTTGGATCTTGATCCACCAGGGAATTGGTGAAGAGTCTCTCAAGGCTACCCAGGGAAGGGAATTAGCACTTTGGGAGTGGTGGCAGCGGACCAGATCTTAGCTGGTAGTTAAGCTTAGAAGTTTTCATGCAGGCCCCCACATTTGTACCCCTAAGTTCAAAGTGGGGAAGCAGCCTTGACACGGATAAATACTTAAAGAGTCATTGGGCTAGAGGAGAGAAAGAGAATGACTCTGTAGCCTGGTAGCTAGGGCACTGAGCTGGGAGACCTGGTGTCCCCTGTTCCAATGACTCTCTAATTATTTATACACAGTGGAACAACTTCAACAGGAGAGACTGAGCAAGTCCCACATCAGAATATCCATACCTGAGCAGCTAGAGCATGCACCTGAGAGGTTCAAATTCTTTCTCCTCCTTAGGTAGAAGGGTGACCTGATCATGGGTCTCTAATATCCTAGGCGAGTGCTCTAACCACTGGGCTAAAAGCTAGCATGAGGGCACCTCCACAACCACTTGCTGTTTTGTGTGGAGTGAGGCAGGTGCCTAACTTATGACTCCAGGAGAGGGGCTCCTGATTGCAAATCACACGCAGAGATACACACCTATCTCTGTGAAAGGGGCAGGCTTTGGATTCCCATTGGCTAGCTTAGGCAGCTCCCTGCGTAATGTGTTGGCTTTTTTGGATGACATTTGAAGATGCCTATTTTTCCCAATTCATTGCATAGGGAGCCTAGGTGCCTAACCTGGCTTTGTGGATCACAGTGGTGTTCCTGTGATTTTTCTAGCACTATTGTTTCTTATTATTTCTTTTGCAAAAGCCAATACATTAAAAAATGCCTTATGTTGATGTGTAAAATTTTGCATGCTAAAATGCTGGCATTTAAAATTTTAGAAGTCAACTCTTCTGAGAGAGAAAAGAAAGAACCTGGCTAGCAAAGAATATTCCCAGTACTGCCCCTCCTCAGGTGCACATAAAAGAAGCACCTCTTTTGAAGACCTTAGGATGTGCCCAGTAGCAGGGCTCTCATCTCCATAACACCTTCTAAAGTGAGTAGGGAGCACAGGAGAGGAGTTCCATGCCTGCACACCTCATAAGGTACTCAGTAGCTGAGCTCTTTTTTCTGTTATTTTTAGGACTGCAGAACAAGAGTTGCCCTTCTGTTCACTTTTTAAGATGCAAAGAAGGCGAGTTCCTCTGTGCAACTCCAAAGAGCTACAACATATACCAGTGTAAATCAGTAACACTGGTGTCAAATTGATGCAAGCGAAGAATCAGTTTCAACATGTTTGTGTTTATTAAGTTGGCAGAGTGGAACTGATGATGTCTAATTATTCCTTAACTTTGGGGGGGGGGGTTCTTTGTATTATGTGTTTTTTTTTAATTAAAAATAATCTGAAGTTGCCAATTCTCTCTGCATAACATCTCTAAGATACAGCCTTCCTTATCCACACAAACAGCTAAGAGTCTCATCCAAGCTCTCTCATCTCACATCTCAACTACTGCAAATATCCTTCCCTCTGGCCTTGACAAAACCAGTCTTTCCCCACTCATATTCTGAATGGTCAGAATGCTGCTGCAAAGACCATTTTCCTAGCCTTTCCTTGCTTTGACCATATCACCCCTCGCCTTTGCATCCCTCCACTAGATCCCCTTTCTCTAGCACATCAAACATGAGTTGCTTGTCTTCACTTTCAAGGGCCTTCACAGCCTATTCCCCACCACCTATCATCCCTCATTCAGTATCAAGAAGTTGATTCCTGCCTCTGATAGGCCCTTCATGCCAGCCTCCACTGCCCACTTGTTAAATTTTCAAACAAACATCTTCATGCTTTCTCTCATGCTGCCCACACACTTTGGGACGTGCTCCGATTAACCATCCACAAAGCTGCTTAATTGTTTTCCTTCAAATCCCTCCTCAAAACTCTTCTGTGCTGTGATGCCTACAAAACACTTGTTAGACGAGGGGTAGGCAACCTATGGCACGTGTGACGAAGGCGGCGCGCAAGCTGATTTTCAGTGGCACTCACACTGCCCAGGTCCTGCCCACCGCTCCGGGGGGGCTCTGCATTTTAATTTAATTTTAAATGAAGCTTCTTAAATATTTTGAAACCTTATTTACTTTACATACAACAATAGTTTAGTTATATATTATAGGCTTATATAAAGAGACCTTCTAAAAAGGTTAAAATGTATTACTGGCACGCGAAACCTTAAATTAGAGTGAATAAATGAAGACTCGGCACACTACTTCTGAAAGGTTGCTGATCCCTGTGTTAGACTGTTATTGTGGAGAGATCATTGCCTATCATGCTGACCAATACTGTCTCATTGTTTCCTTGTACTCCTCCATCAGTCTATATCCATCTCTTGTCTCTTGTCTTATCCTCTGATTATAAGCTCCTTGGGGCAGGGATGTCTTTTTGTTCTGTGTCTGTACAGCACCTAACACAATGGGGTCCTGGTCCATGACTAGAGCTCCTAGGCATTAGGGTAATACAAATAATAATGGTCTTTCTACACAGGGGCCCACAAGGGTGGGAGAGGTACAAGCATAACTGATGGATATAGAACTTCACAGTATGAGCACTTGGCAAAGAGCAGGAGGCCCTATTTAGAAGTATAGTTCTGTTCTGTGCAGGGGACTGATGACTGCCACACACAGGAAGGACTTGCAGTAGACAGAGGACAGGGAGGACTCCACCCAGCCTGAAATGCTGATGAACATCGGGCTCACAGAATGGGTGAGCTAAGCTCTGACTAGGGGAACCCTGTGTCTCAGGATTTTTGTTATTTTCAAAAATCTGTAACTGTCAAATGTTTTAAGAGTAAAGTCACTGTGATTAAGAAATGTCTTTGTTACACCTGGGTTCCTTACTTTCCTGTCACATTGTCCCTGAAGGGATTAAATGAGTAAACCAAAGAGTCCACAGACGAGAGGGCATATATAAGCAACTGGGAGGGCAGGAGGACTGACTGGTTTCAGGTTATTGAGCAGCTGGACAACAGCATCCCAGAGAAGGGCTGCAGACAAGAGGCCTGAGCCTGGGAGTGTGCCCTAGAGTCTCAGAGCTAGAAACAGTGACTAGACTCTACACAAACTCCTTTGGCTTGGAAGCACTTGGGGCCCAATTACACCTTTACCCCAATATAACGCTGTCCTCGGGAGCCAAAAAAATCTTACCGCGTTATAGGTGAAACCGCGTTATATCGAACTTGCTTTGATCCGCCGGAGTGCGCAGCCCTGCCCCCGCGGAGCGCTGCTTTACCGCGTTATATCCGAATTCGTGTTATATCGGGTCGCGTTATATCGAGGTAGCGGTGTAGTATATTTAAACAATAACCCCAAAGTTGTGGAGTATGTTATTGGGCCATAAACATCTCCCAAACTCATAAATACAGTGTATTTGATCCACTAGCAACAGGCTGGGGTAACTGTATAGTGGGGTTATGGGACCAGTTTGTAATAGCTGACATGCACCACATTTTAGGTCACAGTATTTGTTGACTGAAAAGTCATCTCTGAAGGAAGATCAGAGGAGCAAGAAGATATTTATATTTGTGCTAAAGTATTCAACTATAAATGTTATGCTAAAACTTTGTTGTAATGCACATATTACAAATCAAATTTTAATTCCATAAATGTTTGTTGTAATGACAGCAGAGTTTGTAGAAGACTGTGATGAGATTTAATAGCTTTTGTTTATTTAAGGCCTGGGTTAGTTTTTGAATGACCATGAATTCCCACTGTTGATAACAATGAATGGTCATTGGGCCATAGAAAGAGAGGGAGAATGATTCTATAGAGTATGTGGTGGGGGGAGGGCACTCACCTAGGATGTGGGAGACCCAATTTCAAGTCCCTGATCCAATGACCATTTAATTATTTATAAACAGTGGAAAAGCTTCAACAGAACAGACTGAGGAAATCCCACACTAGACTGTGTGGCTCATGCACTTTCCTAATAGGTAAGAGACTCAAATTCAAATCCCTTTTCCTCATCGGGGGTGGGGGGTGGAGGTTGAAGCCAGGTCACTCAGATCCCAGAGCAGTGCACTAACCACTGGTCTAAAAGTTATAAAGAAGGCACCTCCTGCTCCTCCGTTCATTTAGTGAAGCTAGTCTTCCTCTGCTTCTGTTAAAACACCCAAAATTGAAACTAAAAATTTTCAATTGAATTGAAACAAAATATTTTGTTTGGACTCCATGTGAATTATTTTCAACTAATTTCAACCAGCCAAAAACGATGAAAAATGTATTGTTTGGTTTGACTCGAAATGAACCTTTTTCTGATTTTTAAGAAATGCCAGTGAAACAAAAAATTCACTCAGCTCTAGCAACTAGCCAATTGTCTATAACGACTGGCAACTGTGAATGATTTATTTGAACTAAGGGTATTCAGGGGACTAAATCACTGAAGAGAATGCCAATGAGATATGTATCTCATAGGTTCTGTCTAATCCAGATTGCTTGTGTCTGGAAGTTGTTGCCATCTGTTGGCTTCTTGGTGGCCTTAGGCTTTATGAAATGAGTTGGATGCATTTCAATCCAATTCCCAGCCGCACAAATGTTCACATCACACACAAAAATGCAATTTGTAGTAACTGACCTTCTTGTTGACAGTCTCAACAGAGAGGTAAAGGAAAGAATGAACTGAACTTCTTTTGTGCTTCTAAAGGTGGTCCTGCTAGGGCAGGGCGAGGGCAAATTGGCAGAGTGGTAAATGGAAGCTTGCACTGCCACTGCTCAAGGCTGTACCTATTCAGTCAGAACACACAGACCTGGCAATTCTGGAGAGTGAAATCTAGCACATTTCACCAACAAAAATATTGAGTCCTCCATGACATAAAATATTTATGAAAGGAATAGGTTGTGTCACATCATATAAATCGACCAGGTTGTATTGTTGTGTGTTGTTGTAAATGTCTGTGTGAGTCACATAAGGGTACTGTCTATCTCATGGCACTTTCAGGGCCTATTTGTACTACAAGCCCTTACCAGGACAGCTCACAGTTAGGCCCTCCATGCTAAAACTGTTTTTGTCTGTAACGGAGAAAGGACTACAAGGAGCTAGGATCACATTAGGTTGTAATACAATTCCTGAACATGGCTCAGTAAATTTGTTTTTCTGTCCATACTACTAACAATTAGCTATTTTACAAAATAGTTTCACCTAACTTTGCCCTGGCCTGGTTAGACTAAAGAGTAGATAGGCCAGGCCTAAGATCTAACCCACCTTGTAAGCTAAACAAGAGAAAAATATGCAGTACCTGAGGTATGTAAAAGAGTCCCAGCAGATTGGCCACTGCGGTGGAGATCCCAGAGCCGGTTGCCCCCACTACTGCAATGGTAGAAGGGATGTGGTCTGAGCAGTTGCAGAACTCATCCAGGTTCAGGGAGTCTATCTTGTTCTGGGCCACAAAACTCAGTGTGGCCTCCAGGGCTTTGGAGACAGTGTTGCAGGTATCAAATATCCTGTATCCCAAGGTCATGTTGGGAAGGAGGGTTGGGCTACTGTTTATTTCCTCTATGGCAAAGATCATAGCCTGCAACCACCGGAAACCTCGGAAATTATACCTACAAATGGGCGAGAAATAAAAATAAGAGAGAGTGGGCGGCAGAGAAAGAGAGGGGGAGACATTGTACGGATGAGAAAAAGAGACCGAGAAAGCAAGTGCATATTAGAGATAGTGAACAAGAGAGCATGTGAGCAAGAGAGAGATTGAGAGATTTTGTGTGTGTGTGTGAGAGAGAGAGAGAATTGGAGGTTTTAGATAGGAAAATCAAAAGCACAGTATAGTGTGAAGAGTCCAGTCACACATCCTATTGTATTTAATGGAGAGTTTTGCTATTGACTTCAGTCAGTGCAGGAAAAGGTCCCTGGAAAAGATGGGCCTAAACTGCAAGATTTGGATCAAGACTTCAAACTCCCATATTTGGGAGTGGGTTGGATTTGAGGATCTGGTTCTCATCCAGAGCTGGCTGTGGATTTCTAACCCCCCACAGAGTCTAGGGAAGATGAAGGAGATCAGGTCTGGAGTGTTGGTTGGTATCTCTTGTACCTTGGAGACCTTACCAGATACAAAATAATTACCGGACTTAGTCCCCAGATCTAACTTGGGTACATATGGCCATTGGCCACTGTCAGAGGACAGGATACTGGCTTGATGGACCTTTGGTCTGATCCAGTATGTCTGTTCTTATGTTCTAATGTTAATTATTACCAGGCATTCACCTCACAAACACTGAATGGATGGCCCTTCACAACGCCCATGTGGAAAAGGTCAGTATCAATATGCCTCTTTTACAAATGGAGAAATGGATGCATAGAGAGGGGAAGTGACTTTCAAGTCTACAGAAAAAACAGGACTGGTGTGTAAATTTTCAAAAGTGCCAAAGTGGGATTTATGCTCCTAAGTGTCTGACTTTTGAAAATTAGACATATGCTCCTAAATTACTTAGATGGTTTTGAAAAATTTAACAAGAATACAGAAATCCTGGGTCCCAGTCCAGTGCTTTAACTACAGTCTTCCTCTGTTATAATGGTCAGGGCAGTTGCCTTTAGATAGGAGTTCAGAACCTTGCAAGTAGATCTTGGCAGGGGACTCCATGACTCATGGATGTTTAAGGAGTGCCTCATAAGATTGCTGCTACCACTCTGCTCTGGAATGGCTAAGCCATATTTCAGGACTGCTTTTTAGCTCTGGACTGAGCTTCCACAGTTACATACATTGACAATCAGAAATGGCCATCAGGGCACTAGAAATTTGGGTTTGGAGTGTCACCTCGGGGTGGGGTGAGCATTATCCCTGTGATGTGCTAAACTTTCTAATTGAAAACATTAAGAACATAAGAACAGCCATACTTGGTCACACCAAACATCCATCTAGCCCAGTATGCTGTCTTCCGACAGTGGCCAATGCCACATGCTTCAGAGGGAATGAACAGAACAGGTAATCATCAAGTGATTCATCCCGTCACCCATTCCCAGCTTCTGGCAAACAGACTCTAGGGACGCCATCCCTGCCCATCCTGGCTAATAGCCATTGATGGACCTATCCTCCATGAACATATCTAGTTCTTTTCTGAAGCTTGTTATAGTCTTGGCCTTCAAAACATCCTCTGGCAAAGAGTTCCCTTTTAAATTACTTTTTAAAATTATTTTTTAAACAGGACTTTTCCAGAATTGACACTAGTAAAGGATGACCTAACTTGAACCTGACTGGATCAGGCTGCATGACTGCAAGGTAGGCCTCACACATGATCTGCCAAAGATCCTGGAGGGAGGTGCTGCCAGGCTTAGGGAAGGGCTACACCTAAATGCTGCATCAGCACAGCTGCAGCTGCGCCGCTGTAGCACTTAAGTCAGATACTCTTACACCGACGGGAGAGCTTCTCTTGTCAGCATATTTAATCCACGAGAGGTGGTAATTATGTCGACAGGAGAAGCTCTCCAGTCGATATAGCACGGCCTACTCCACGGGTTAGGTTGGTATAACTACGTTGCTCAAGGATATGGATTTTTCACATCTCTGAGCGACGTATTTATACCGATATAAGTCTGTAGTGTAGACCTGGCCTGAGTAAGTGAAGTGAAAGGCAGCTATAAATAAAAAAATAATTTCAAAATGAAGCAAGGGGAAGTTGATAGTAATGAATATAAATCAGAAGCTTAGAATTGTAGAAAATTGATAAGGGAAGCAAAGGGACACAAGGCGAACTCTGTGACCAGAATAGTAAGGAGATTTTTAGGTATATTAAGAACAAAAAAAATCTTAACAATGGTATTGGACCAGTACTAGATAGAAATATTAGAATTGTCAATAATAATACAGGAAAAGCAGAAGTGTTCAATAAGTATTTCTGTTCTGTATTTGGGAAAAAGGCAGATGATATGGTCATATCACATGATGCTAACAATGCTCTTTCCATTCCAATATTGTATCATAAAGATGTTAAATTGCAGTTATTAAAGTTACACATTTTTAAATTGGCAGGTCTGGATAATTTGCATGCCAGAGTTTTAAAAGATTTGGCTGAGGAGCTTGCTAGACTGCTAGTGCTGATTTTCTACAAGTCTGGGAACACTGTGGAAGTTCCAGAAGACTGGAGAAAAGCTAGTTGTGCCAATATATAAAAAAAGGTTAAAAGTATCACCTGGGTAATTATAGGCCTGTCAGGCTGACATGGATCCTGGGCATGATAAGAGAGCAACTGATATGGGCCTTGATTTATAAAGAATTAAAGGAAGGTAATAAAATTAATGCCAATCCACATGGGTTTAGGGAAAATAGATACTGTCAAACTAACTTGATACATTTTTTATGAGACAATAAGTTTGATTGATAATTGAAATGATGTAATAGATTTCTGTTAGATATTTGACTTGGTACCGCATGACATTTTGATTAAAAACCTAGAATGATATGAAATTAACATGGATTAAAAACTGGCGAACTGATAGGTCTCAAAATATAATTATAAACCGGGAATCATAGATTCATAGATTCTAGGACTGGAAGGGACCTCGAGAGGTCATCGAGTCCAGTCCCCTGCCCTCATGGCAGGACCAAATACTGTCTAGACCATCCCTGATAGACATTTATCTAACCTGATAGACATTTATCTAACCTACTCTTAAATATCTCCAGAGATGGAGATTCCACAACTTCCCTAGGTAATTTATTCCAGTGTTTAACCTCCCTGACAGTTAGGAACTTTTTCCTAATGTCCAACCTAAACCTCCCTTGCTGCAGTTTAAGCCCATTGCTTCTTGTTCTATCCTTAGAGGGTAAGGTGAACAAGTTTTCTCCCTCCTCCTTATGACACCCTTTTAGATACCTGAAAACTGCTATCATGTCCCCTCTCAGTCTTCTCTTTTCCAAACTAAACAAACCCAATTCTTTCAGCCTTCCTTCATAGGTCATGTTCTCAAGACCTTTAATCATTCTTGTTGCTCTTCTCTGGACCCTCTCCAATTTCTCCACATCTTTCTTGAAATGTGGTGCCCAGAACTGGACACAATACTCCAGTTGAGGCCTAACCAGCGCAGAGTAGAGCGGAAGAATGACTTCTCGTGTCTTGCTCACAACACACCTGTTAATACATCCCAGAATCATGTTTGCTTTTTTTGCAACAGCATCACACTGTTGACTCATATTTAGCTTATGGTCCACTATAAGCCCTAGATCCCTTTCTGCCATACTCCTTCCTAGACAGTCTCTTCCCATTCTGAATGTGTGAAACTGATTTTTCCTTCCTAAGTGGAGCACTTTGCATTTGTCTTTGTTAAACTTCATCCTGTTTACCTCAGACCATTTCTCCAATTTGTCCAGATCATTTTGAATTATGACCCTGTCCTCCAAAGCAGTTGCAATCCCTCCCAGTTTGGTATCATCTGCAAACTTAATAAGCGTACTTTCTATGCCAATATCTAAGTCGTTAATGAAGATATTGAACAAAGCCGGTCCCAAAACAGACCCCTGCGGAACCCCACTTGTTATGCCTTTCCAGCAGGATTGGGAACCATTAATAACAACTCGGTTCTTACCCACGAAAGATTATGCTCCCAATACTTCTGTTAGTCTTAAAGGTGCCACAGGACCCTCTGTTGCTTTTTACAGATTCAGACTAACACTGCTACCCCTCTGATCTCTGAGTAGGGTTATCCATCCAGTTATGCACCCAACTTATAGTAGACCCATCTAAATTGTATTTGCCTAGTTTATTGATAAGAATATCATGCGAGACCGTATCAAATGCCTTACTAAAGTCTAGGTATACCACATCCACAGCTTCTCCCTTATCCATAAGACTCGTTATCCTATCAAAGAAAGCTATCAGATTGGTTTGACACGATTTGTTCTTTACAAATCCATGCTGGCTATTCCCTTACCACCTTACCACCTTCCAAGTGTTTGCAGATGATTTCCTTAATTACTTGCTCCATTATCTTCCCTGGCACAGAAGTTAAACTAACTGGTCTGTAGTTTCCTGGGTTGTTTTTATTTCCCTTTTTATAGATGGGCACTATATTTGCCCTTTTCCAGTCTTCTGGAATCTCTCCTGTCTCCCATGATTTTCCAAAGATAATAGCTAGAGGCTCAGATACCTCCTCTATTAACTCCTTGAGTATTCTAGTATTTATCAGGCCCTGGTGACTTGCAGGCATCTAACTTTTCTAAGTGATTTTTAACTTGTTCTTTTTTTATTTTATCTGCTAAACCTACCCCCTTCCCATTAGCATTCACTATGTTAGGCATTTCTTCAGACTTCTCGGTGAAGACCGAAACAAAGAAGTCATTAAGCATCTCTGCCATTTCCAAGTTTCCTGTTACTGTTTCTCCCTCTTCACTAAGCAGTGGGCCTACCCTGTCTTTGGTCTTCCTCTTGCTTCTAATGTATTGATAAAAAACTCTTCTTGTTTCCCTTTATTCCCGTAGCTAGTTTGAGCTCATTTTGTGCCTTTGCCTTTCTAATCTTGCCCCTGCATTCCTGTGTTGTTTGCCTATATTCATCCTTTGTAATCTGTCCTAATTTCCATTTTTATATGACTTCTTTTTATTTTTTAGATCATGCAAGATCTCGTGGTTAAGCCAAGGTGGTCTTTTGCCACATTTTCTATCTTTCCTAACCAGCAGAATAGCTTGCTTTTGGGCCCTTAATAGTGTCTCTTTGAAAAACTGTCAACTCTCCTCAGTTGTTTTTCCCCGCAGTCTTGATTTCCATGGGACCTTACCTATCAGCTCTCTGAGCTTACCAAAATCCGCCTTCCTGAAATCCATTGTCTCTATTTTGCTGTACTCCCTTCTACCCTTCCTTAGAATTGCAAACTCTATGATTGGTTTCATGATCACTTTCACCCAAGCTGCCTTCTACTTTCAAATTCTCAATGAGTTCCTACCTATTTGTTAAAATCAAGTCTAGAACAGCTTCCCCCCTAGTAGCTTTTTCAACCTTCTGAAATAAAAAGTTGTCTGCAATGCAGTCCAAGAATTTGTTGGATAGTCTGTGCCCTGCTGTGTTATTTTCCCAACATAAATTTGGATAGCTGAAGTCCCCCATCACCACCAAATCTTGGGCTTTGGATGATTTTGTTAGTTGTTTAAAAAAAGCCTCATCCACCTCTTCCACCTGGTTAGGTGGCCTGTAGTAGACTCCTAGCATGACATTATCAAACATGTGTGTTTCTAGTGGGGTCCTGCAGGTATTTGTCCTTGGCCCTATGCTATTTAACATTTTTGTTAAAGACCTGGAAGAGAACATAAAATCATCACTGATAAAGTTTACAGGTGACACAAAAATTTGGGGAGAGATACATAATAAGGAAAACAGGTCACTTATATATAGCAATCTGTCTCACTTGGTAAGCTGGGCGCAAGCAAACAATATGAATTTTAGTATGGCTATGTGTAAATGTATTCATCTAGGAACAAAGAATGTAGGCCATATTTGGAGTATGGGGGATTCTATCCTGGGAAAAGGTGATTCTGAAAAAGATTTGGGGGTCATGGTGTATAATCAGCTAAGAATGAGTACCCAGTGCCATGATGTGGCCAAAAGGGCTGATGCAATCCTTGGATACATAAAATGGGGATTCTCAAGTAGGAGTAGAGAGGTTATTTTACCTCTGTATTTGGCACTGGTGCAACCTCTGCTGGAATACTGTGTCCAGTTCTGGTGTCCACAATTCAAGAAGCATGTTGATAAATTGGAGTGGGTACAGAGATGAGCTACGAGAATGATTAAAGAATTGGAAAACATGCCTTATAGTGGTAGACTCAAAGAACTCAATCTATTTAGCTTAATAAAGAGAAAGTTAAAGGGTGACTTGATCACACTTTATGAGTATCTACATGTGGAACAAATATTTGATAATGGGCTCTTCAATCTAGCAGACAGACATATAACAAGATCCAATGGCTTGTTGCTGAAGCTAGACAAATTCAGACTAGAAATAAGGTGTCTATTTTAACAGTGATTGTAATTAACTATTGGAACAACTTACCAAGGATTCTCCATCACTGGCAATATTTAAATCAAGGTTGAATGGGTTCTTTAAAAGATGTGTTTACTTCAAAAGGAATTATTTTGGGGAAGCTCTATGGCCTATGTTATAAGCAGGTTAGACTAGATGATAACAAGGGTCCCTTCTGGCCTTGGAATCTATGAAGTTTTCAAACTGTAAAACTCAAGGGTCAGATTGAGAAGCCTTTTGAGTCAACAAGCCACCTGAGGGAAAACTGATGTTCCAGAATCCCCAAGACTGATCATCTTGTAAAGAGGAAGTCATAACATCAGCAAACAGGGTACTCCAGCCTTTGACCACTCTGTCCCTGTACCTAGGGAGATGTGCTGTGCCAGCAGAACATCACTACCTGCTCCTTGACTGCAGGTTCCAGCTCCTAGACAATGAGAGTCTAAAGGACTGTGAAAGCTGAAGAGGTCGCAAATCCGTTATCTTAAATATCTTGTTTATCTTTTATCTATTTTTGTCTTATATTTTTATTAGCTGGGAGATGTCCCAGGCTTTTTATTTTCTAATTTTAGGATGCAATAGGGTGATAGTGTGCATGCATGCATGTATGAGAATCCACAAAGTCACATGGTGAAGTTACCAGAAAAAAAGTTTAAACTCCCATAATCCTTGTCTCATGAAGATACTCATTGAAGTGTCTTTGGTATTCTGTATTTAAAAGTCCTAAGAAACTTAAATTGTAGCAAACACTTTGGTTCATAGGAGAGCTGTCAAACTCCTGCTTATCAAAATGTTTTCTTAGAGCCTGTCTTATAATATGTGTTCTAGTCACCACACTGGAATTTAATTCTAAGAAAGAAGCATAATGGCTCTTAGGTAGTGATTCAGATATTAGATAATTTGGTTTCAATATTACGCTTTTAATCAGTTCTCAGTCATAGATTTAATTGAGATCAGTAAAATTCCTTAGTTGGGGGGTTATAACCAAATGCACAGTTACCTTCTTAAGAATCATCTTTAGAACTTAAAAGGGTTTATAATTTTTAGAACTAATTTGATGATTTAACTCATTTTATTATTCAATTCCAATTCAGTGAGATTAATTTATTGATCTGACCAAGATTCAGTATTGACTTGATGGTTGTATTGATTTATTTTATTTATATATTAGTTTAACCTTAGCAATAACAACATATCACCAAAACTGCTGCTATTACTCTTGTTTGTGGGATTAGAAGCATTAGATTCACTCACTTTCTTTTAAATGTCATTAAAGGTGGACTAGTGGTGTGTAAAGCACAATGGCTTGGTTTTGTTTCACAGATTTTTAAGGCCAAAGGGACCCGTAGATCATCTAGTTTGACATCCTGTACAACACAAACCATAGAAATTTAGCCAGTTCCCATTTCTGTCCTTTACTGCTTCTCCAGGATCATTTTCTGGTCTTTTTAAATTTAACAGTTTCCTCTATTATAATCAAGTACTCTTAAAATGTTCAAGGTTTGCTCAAGACATGACCCACAGTATTTTCATTTAGACCAATGGCACTTAAACTGTTTATATGATGGACCACCATTTAAGATGTAGATCATCTCTGAAAGTGTCTACACCGCAATGTAAGCCTGGGTTTAGACTCAGGCTCAAGCCCAAACCCCGCTTCCATCTACACACAGTTCTGTCTGACTTGGGCCAATAAGCCCTTTGGGCCCTGGGACCTAGCAAGAGGAGTGGGTTTGAGCACGAATCCCACTGGGACTTGGGTCCAAACTCCATAGTTTTGCTATGTGGATGCAACTCATGTCCGGGTCCCCGAGACTCATGTTTGGGTCTCCGAGACTCATGTCCTGAGAGTCTGCCAATGCTATCCCACAATCCTATTGGCCAGTGTTCCCTGTCCTTTCTATCTCAAGATTAGCCAATTGACTCCCAGGAAATGGAAGCAACCCCCCTGGTTCAAGTACAGCTGCTCAGTATTTAACCCTCTATTTGATTCTGACTGCTGAGCTAACAGGAAGTCCTTTGCCGAGCACACTGCTATCTGGTCAGGGGATCACAGAAAAGTTTTGGTGAATCTCTGGTGAGAGATGAGCAAAATGTTTGACTTCAGCAAGAGTTCCAGGAATGCATCAGGAAATGGCAGCACTGTAGATTCACTGGACCAGTGACCAGTTCAGGGGGCCAATTAAATGGTTCAAGAGCAACAGTCGTAAAACCAGAGATGCGAACTACACCTCTGGGAACTCAGCATCATCCTGCCTATTCTACAAAGAGTATGATTAGATGCTGGGTACTGCTCCAAGCATTGAGTCACCAGCATTTCACAATAGCCTAGTCAGCCAGGATGGTGACTTCTGACTCCCGAATCTAGTCAGCAGGCACTAGCTCAGGTTAGTGAAGTGACTGGTGCTCATACTGATCTCTGAGGAGTCTTTGCTGCCTGTAGCACATCCTGGGTCCCTACTCGGAGAGGCTGTTTGATGATCCCCTGGAAGAGCAGTCCACTGCAGAAATGGCAGCAGAACCAGAAGAGGTGCAGAAGTTACCTACCTGATAAACTGGTAGCCTGGAAAGTTTTTGGCTCCATGTTTGTTATTAATATAGGAATGTGAGGGATTTCCAGTTTATGACCCAATGTAAAATTTATCACAAGCTTTGGGAAGCAGTGTGTATCTGCTAATGGCAGAATGCGTGCCAGCACCTTGGTGTCACCACCCCCCATGTGGAATTCAAAAGTGAAACACAACAGTTATACAAGCATTTATATATAAATTTTTATTTGATACTCACACCTTCTTACAAAGATGTACCAGGGTGTTAAAAGTAAGAACCGTATATTGCCTTCCCTTTTAGTATGCTGCACTGTAGAAACTGGCCATGACACAGCATAATGAGCCTCCTGTAAACAGTTAACTATACGTGGGAGGGGCAGGGGCAATGTAGGCCACGGGTGATGAAATTAATGTTCAAAATACAGCTGAATTTTTTTTCTGCAGTCCAGAAATGTGCCAGGGGACAGGGAGGGGAATGACTGTGTAGTTCTTTGAGAGTCAGTATTATTGTGTGTGTTTGCATGTAGTCCATAGCTAGATATAGTCAGAGCAGACTGCATCGGAAGCTGCAGGGAAGCAGTAATCCATGTGAATGCTAATCCAGCATCCTGTTGATTACCTGAAAAATGTTGACCCAATCCCAGGTGCTAATAGCTGGAAACTTTTCCCATGGTAGGAAGTCCAGATGAGTAGTCACATTTTGGAGAAGGGTGCATTTTCTGGGCCGATTTCTGTAGGACACCAGCCAACTCCATTCATAGGTGTGCTGCTCAGTCACCATAAGCTTCAAAATCTCTGTGGCACACTTGCCACCAGCACAATAGAATGTACCTTTACATTCAGGAACCTCCAGGATTGTTATGTCACGTGGAATGTGAAAGGACAGAGAAGGCTGGGTAGTAAGCCAGGCTGTCCCTGCCCTGCTCCCCAGGCTACAATGGTCTGCAATTCTTAAACATATGTGTACACATACCATTATGTGTGCACTCTTTTCATTCTGATTAACTCAAGTTGTGTCCATGGAGCTTCTGGGAACCGAAGTGTTCCTCTGACAATATACTGAAGCAGAGTTTTACAAAGTATTGTTCTTTAGCCTGGAGAGTCATCTGATACGTTTCTCTGTGAATGCGCTGAACCTTTTTTGAAGTACTGAGACAATAATGTATTTTTGATGTTGGTTTTCAGGAGGAGCCTGAGATTTAGAATGGTCATGGAGCAGTCCAAGAGGAAGTGTTTCCATGATGCACTTATGGTGGACACGCAGTACAGAGCCAACAATCAGGTTTAATACCAAAGAGAGAAGGATTCACGGCAAGTGGAAAAGCACAGACAGGATGCAGAGTGCGAGGACAGAATTGCAGGGCACGAATTGAGACTGGCAGCGAATTTCCGGAGTAGGAATGTCACTTTAGGGAGGAAGATAGAGCTCCAGTGAAAGACCTGTTTGAGAGGCTGCTTCTCCTGCTGCACCCGCTCCACATCCTGAGTCCCCTCCATGGTACCATGTGCTTCAGACCAGGAACGCAGTGGACAATTCCATGGTTGGGTGGCCCATGCAGCTGGGACTAGCTGGACAGGGCAAATGTACCCCTGCAGTCTTCTACCCCCTGCAGGCCTCCACCCTCATGCAGCAATGCCAAGTACATGCTAAATGGGCAAGAAAGGGATGCTGGGGGACACACAAAAGCAGGGAATTTATTTGTCAGCACTGGCTTCACTGTTTGCCCTATTCAATGTTTGTTTTATGCACTTTGTTTTATTACTGGTTTTGATGTTGGTTTGTTACTTGTTTTGTTGTTGTTATAATGGCAGCTGAAAACGCTTTAATATTTTTTTTAATACAGCCATGTTCACAAATAAAGGCATTTATTTTATTAAGAAAGTTTATTACCATCACTGCATCACATCATGTAATGTGTACTTCAAATAATAAACACATGATAAGGCACAACTGGAAAGTTATATCTAAAACACAATTTCTCAATACATCTATTTACATCAATCCATAATGAAAATCTACAGTTCTTGCCATATAGTGTATCCTCCCCCCATTACATAAGAAGTCATCTAATCCATAATTAAAATTAATGACAATCATCCTCTCATTCATTGCATACAGGGACAGTATTTCATTCATGGTTAACACTGCTGTAAAAACACATTCATAAACATGCAATTCTCCCTCTTCCATTGGTCCATACAAGTCCATAATGTGATAACATAGAGCATACCTGATTTCTGTTGCACATCACCCTGCTCTAGCTGTCACGGGTGTCTGGCTAGCTGAGTGTACCAGGTTAGCAATCTACTACTGTCAAAAGTCCATTTCGGGGACAAATGACTCATCTTTGGTTTCACAAAGATTGAAGAGCTCAGCAAGCCACAGCAATGCAGGCAGCATTGATGACACTGGAATCCAAATGGTTCTGTAAACAGCACCAGCGGGATTTCAGTCTGCCAAACACACATTCAACCACCATTCTACACCTACTGAAAGTGTCATTAAATCTTCTTTTGCCAGGGCCTCTGAGATCAGGATACGTTTTCGTAAGCCAATGCAAAAGGGGATACGCAGGGTCCCCTAGAATAACAGTGGAAACAGCTACTCCATTTATGATAATATCATTTGGTGGGAACAGTGTCCTGGCCTGACCTTGAAGATAGACTCACAATCAGTGGAAAACCCTGGCATCATAAACTTTTCCAGTACAGCCCACGTTGGCATCCATAAATCAGCCTGCATAAGAATGGAGTAGTACCTTTTGCGGCTGATGTACTCATGTGCTCCTTGAGGAGGGTGAACTATGAGCACGAGTCACATCAATGGCCCCAGCACAATTTGGAAACCCCGTTCTCAAAACCAGCAGTTACTTCAGGAATATTGTTTACGCATGCCTCCTTGGGCAAACCTAATTTCCATACACTTTATTGCCCCAGAAACCTCTGCCACCACTTTATCCACAGTTGACTTTCCATTGCCAAGCTGCTTAGTAATGGACTTTTAGCAGACTGAGGTAGCCAGCTTCCAGATGGTTATAGCAACTTGCTTCTGGACCAGTATGTCCGACAGCATGCATGTATCATGATGCTGGAGGGTTGGAGCAAATTACTCACAAAGCTCCAGAAATGTAGCTTTCTTTATGCTAAATTTCTGGACCCATTGCTGGTCACCCCAGGTGCACATGATAATGTGATCCCACCAGTCTGTGCTCCAGAACTCCAATCTACATAGCGGGCATCAGCGACTGTACCAAAAGTCTTCAGCAGCTTCAACCAGTTCGAGTGTGTCATGTCTATATCATCCTTTTCCTCCAATAGGTGCCTTTGGTAGCTCAGAAAGTGCTGCCAAAACATCCACTAGTATCTCATGGACGCTCTGCCTATTTCCTGAAACAGGAGTGAAAGTCCAAGCAAGATATATTCTTCAAATGTTGACTCCTCCACGTTGCTGGCTCTGATTGCCAGGAGTGTGTAGACCCAGCAGACAGCTCAGCAAGTTGTGTTGGCAGGCTGTGACAACTTCCTGTAATGTGCAGGGTGGACAGTCAAGTTTTTCCACACTACACCACAATCTAAGGGCTACAGTGGCTACAGCTGGAGAGGGAGCTAGGAAGCCTGGTACAGGCTGGTTTGACTCAGGTTTGTGTAATGCAGTGTGGATGCCTGAGCACAGGTGTGAGAACTGGGTTCAGCAATTCTAAACCTAGGGTCAATATTCAGTGCGGCCGCTCAAGCTTGGGCATATAAATACGGAGCAAGCGGGCTTGAGTCCGGGCTTACATTGCAGTGTACATGTACCCACAAACATTTCCCCTCCAAATCTTCCTGTTGCAACTAAAGTGTTGGGTTTAATGCAAGTTATTAAAGAAACAAGATGAAAATAAATTAGCTTTACATCACTTGTGTCAACCAAAGTTTACAGTGTAGACATGGCCTAAGCATTGCAACACCTAAGTCCCTTTGTGGATCCTGGCCAAAGTGTTTAACCCAAATGACTTGCTCAAAACAATACAGCAAGTCAGTGGCAGAACTTGGATCTTCTGCCACCAAATCGTGTGCCTTAACCAGGTGACCATGTTTCCTCTTCAAGAAGGAAAAGATACTCTTCGGCCTATGTTTTTACTAGCTGCCACAGGCTGTGCCCTGCTGAGAACCATTAGTTGTTCTGCTTGGAATCAAGTACATTCTCAAAGGTTCTAACTGCAGCTTGATATGTGAGAGAAGTTTCAACAATGTTCTCAGTGAATCTCATCATATTAATAGAAGATCCAATGTTTCTCTTCTGTGAATTCCCCAGTCATTAAAGCAGTGGTCCCCAACCTGTGGGGCGCTCTCCTCTAGAACGTTGGGAAGGTGCACAGCGGAGACTGGGGGGCAGGGAGGGAGCACCACCCTGCTCCACTCCTCTTCCAGCCGCAGCTCTGCTCCGCCCCCATCCCAGCTCTGGCCCCAGCCACAGCTCCATTCTTCCCCCGCTACACCCACAGCCCAGCTCCAGCCCCAGCCCCAGCCCCAGCTCCACTCTGCCCCCTGTTCCACCCACAGCCCAGCTCCAGCCCCAGCCGCAGCTCCACTCTGCCCCCTGCTCCACCCACAGCCCAGCTCCAGCCCCAGCCGCAGCTCCACTCTGCCCCCTGCTCCACCCACAGCCCAGCTCCAGCCCCAGCCGCAGCTCCACTCTGCCCCCTGCTCCACCCACAGCCCAGCTCCAGCCCCAGCCGCAGCTCCACTCTGCCCCCTGCTCCACCCACAGCCCAGCTCCAGCTCCAGCCGCAGCTCCACTCTGCCCCCTGCTCTGCCTTCAGCCCAAGCTCCTCTGCTGAGCCAACTGTTCTATAATGGAGGGTGGGGGCATGGACAGATTCCACCACTGGTAAGGGGGGGGGCATGACAGGAAAAGTTTGGGGCACCACTGCATTAAAGCTTCCAGGGCCATTAGAGCAGGGAGTGGCTGCTACACTATGACTTTGTCTAGCCTAAGGTTTCAAGGTGTGATATTAGATTGAGTTGGCTCATTAACATGGAGCTAACATGATGTTTGCTGCCATCACATAGTTCACTCTGCTTGTTGTGTTCTATCCCTACCACGTGTCTGTTTTGTCTGCTTAAACAATATTGTCTCATTGTTTCCTGTTACTACCCCGCAGGGGTCTGTGTTATACTGATTACTAGTGTTTTGAGACAGGAACTATCTTTTTTGCTCTGTGTTTACACCATGCCTAGCACAGTGGGGTCCTGGTCTATGACGTAGGCCTGGTCCACACTAACCCCCCACTTCGAACTAAGGTACGCAAATATTCGAAGTACCTTAGTTCGAACTTACCAGACGCAGCAGGCAGGCTCCCCCGTCGATGCCGCGTACTCCTCTTGCCGAGCTGGAGTACCGGCGTCGACGGCGAGCACTTCCGGGATCGATCCCAGAAGATCGATTGCTTACGGCCGGACCAGGAAGTAAGTGTAGACCTGCCCTGGGGCTCCTAGAGTAGGCGCTACAGTAAGAGAAATAATGATAATGAATAATAGCTTCAAATTAACACCTTCAAAATCCTAGTTAAAATGAAGAGAATGTGCTAAACTGGTCAAGTTAAAGCCTAACCCATTTTAACATAGAAAGGCTTTCTCTTCACTAGAGATTTAGAAGGTGTTAGGGTGTGATATTAGATAGAGTAATCTATACAAGGCATATTATAAAATGCTTCCAGCTAATCTTAGATCATCTAGAGATGCCCAGAGCAATCACATTTGTGACCTGTGAGCCAGATCCCACTCACAAAGGTCTTCTGTTTGGCCCACTGGGTGTCAGCTACTAGGTCCTGCTCCCTGCTGGGAGCTCTGCTGTAAGGACAGCCCTGATAGCCGGCTCGAGCTCCACCCCGGGCTGCTGGCAGCTCCAGCACCTGTGTGCCCCTGCCCAGTCACATATGCAGTGTTCCCATGCTAACCTGTCTTTGAGCACCTCCACCCCAACTTGGAGGACGCTCTGCATCCAGGGAGAAAGGGACCACCTGGCAGCCAGGGAACATAAAGGCCGGAGCTGCCAGGAGCCTGGGGCCAGTCAGAGCTGGGTAGCAGGGCAGCCTTTACAGCAGACCCCCCATTAGGGAGCAGGAAGGAACTGATACCCAGCAGGCCAAACGGAAGGCCCTCTTCAGAGGCTCCTGCTCCTGTGCTCCCATGTCAGACCCTTTCCCGCCCCTGCAGAGCATCCTCTAAGCTAGTACATGCTGATGCCAGGTCCAGGCAGAGAGTGAGAGGTGCTTAGAGGCAGGGCAGCATCGGGACACTACAGCCTGGGACCAAGTAGGGGAGCGCAGGGGCTGAAGCTGCTGGGAGCCTGGGGCGGACCCAGAAGCAGAGCCAGAGCTAAGTAGCAAAGCTGCCAAGACAGTGGAGCTCCCAGCTGGGAGCAGGAGCCAGAGACAGGCAGGGGGAGACAGGGATGGGAAGGGCTTTAAGAGGATTCACTCCTGCTTCCTTGAGCCTCTCCTAATTCCCCTGCTGTCCCCAACACTGGCAGGGGCCCAGAATGTAGGGGGCCCACACAGGACAAACACTGCCACTGCCTCAGTTGGAAGGAGATATAAAGGTGCCACTTCAACAAACCTCCTCACCCTCCTCCAACATGCTCAGCAGGCAGTAACATGGACTTCTCTGCAGCCTCCCTCTCCACAACTGTTCCCTTCAGGCTGCCCCACTTCAAAATCTTCATTTGTGGGCCCAGCAGTGTCATCTTAAATCAGGGCCAGATGATTTGTTCTGCTTGAATTTGCCTCCTCAGACTTTCAATGGACACCAGTGTGTTTTTTACAAGGAAGCCCAGAAACATTTTTTGGTTTGAACAGCTCTCACAGCCTGGACCCAGAAGAGAGATGAAGATCTATAGGAACACTCAATATCTTTATGTTACACAGTGACTTCAGTGCAAAAACAACAGATCATCAGCTGCACCCACCAAGACTTAAAATTAACAAGCATGAAACTAATAAAACAAGAGAGGAAGGAACAACAAAATAAAGTGAAAACTCTAAATGCAGCTTTATCTTGCTTTTAAAACAGCCAGAGATTCTGCACTTTTACCTGACTGTGACAGTAAAGAGTCCCATAGGCAATGGACATAATCAGCCAAAGATCTTTCTTACAAGTAGGAGAGTCTGAGGGGGGTTGTGGAAACTGGGAAATTACAAATGGCTCAGGGAAGAAGGAAGGGAAGAGAGAATGAAGGCCCTGAATAATTTGGTTTCAGAAGTAGAGTTCAAATGGCAGGCTACTCATGTAATTCGCCGTTTGGGATTGTGAATATCTCCATGAGAAAGTTAGAGCTTTTAAAGGCAGACAACAAATGTTTCCTGTCCTGATTACAATGGGACAGTCCTACATCTAATGTGGGTGCAAAGGATGTTAAAGTTCCTGAAATCAGGATGGTTCACTGTGATGCAAAAATACTATTTTGTAATGTGGAAATGTGTCATAGTGTGGACCATCAGATTATGGAGATGTGCATCAGAATATTGCATTGTTGTACTGCGTTCTGGTGATACGATGGCATTTTGTCACCATAAGGCAACGACGTATCGTAATGCTGTGAAGATTCATTGTCATTGCAAAAAATCACAACATTATGATATGAACAGTTCACGATTAGGGCGCCTAGGTGCTACGTTATTTCAAATAATACATTAATAATAAATAATGTTTCTGAGATCTAAAAAGGACAGAGAGATTAGGATCTGAATAAGGCCACTGGGGACTGATTCATTTTGTGATGTATTCTGCCTTTATTACTATTCTACACAAAATGTATACACCAGAAATGTGATGGGAAACAGTCTTAAGTAAAACTGCAGGCAAATATACAACATAGTAGATGAATTTTACATCACTCTCTCAATACTTGCACTACTTAAACAATTAATTATATGTAAGAGATATTTCGGAAACACAAGCTGCAAATATGCAATTCCTGTGGCTTGAAATAACCCCATTTTACATTTCCAATGAGGATGAAAATTGTGGGCAAGTTTTTCCCTTAGGTTTTAGGACTCAGACCTCAAGCTGGTAAGACCAAGGTGGAGAGAAGTATTTTGCCAATGACACCAGGACAATGAGAGCAATGGGGAAATTCTTACTTTTCTTTTTTCTTTTCACTGTTAAATTCAGTATGAGAAATTTTCCAGATAATATTATGTAAGATACACAAATTAAATTTATGTCAATGAATATGCAGAGGCATTGGATAGCTAGACAAAGATTGACAAGAGGCAATTCTACAAGTATTTGAATGGGGAGGAGTGGGCATGGAATTGCTTTTTGTGTTCTGAGAAGATATGATAGGAGTAAAAGGATGAAACTGATCAAGGCTGAATATCAGGAAAAATATCCTAACACTGTAGTTCAGGTTGAATAGTCTCAAAATGGAAGGGGTGGAAGCCCCATTGGTTAGGACATTTAATATCAGACTATAGAACAGACCAGAAAGGAGCAATGTAGCCACCTGGAATGCTAGGGATGGACTGGATGGAACTCATATGTCTTTTTTCTCTCTCAAGGCTAAAACTCGTCCATAGAATAAATATGGTGGCTTTCTGATATTACTGTCTAATGAAAGAAAAGAATGAGAAAAAAGAGAAAGGTACCATTTTGGAAATATCCATTTAGAGAAGTTGACCAAATGCTCATGAAAAGATTGGGCTCAATTTTCCCATATGGTTTGACACATGCCTTTGATAAAAAAGATGCAGTTGTACCCAGTCATCTAAAATAAGGTCATATCATCCCCTCTGCTCTGGCAAGAGAAGGGAATTTGTCTCCTACAGATTCCAGTTGAGGAGCACAGAACAGGAAAGTGCTATCTCTGCAATCTTATTCCTCCTTTCCACCAGGGATGCTCCTCTACATTTTTGCTATACAGTGCAGTATTACCAAGTCATGATTTTATTTGATTCTTTGATGTGTTACGGCAAAGCAACCCTAATGCCTGAGTAGCCAACCACAGCAAGATTTCCCCACATGGGATGATTTCTCAGGTGCCACAGAAATGTTATAGCAGCTCCTATGCAGTGTTGTTGTAGCTGTGTCGGTCCCACAATATTAGAGAGACAAGGTGAGATAATATTGTTTATTGGATCAACTTCTGTTGGTGAGAGACAAGCTTTTGAGCTTACACAGAGCTCTTCTTCAGGTCTGGGAAACTTACTCAGAGTGTCACTTCTAAATACAAAATGGATTTTTTAGCATAAGTAGGTAATATATTTCAAGGGATCATTCAAGGTGAAGTGGCCTGTTAACACCCCTCCAGTCATAGGGAGGAAAGGGACGGGGAGGAGAACCTGAGGGGGTGTTTAGGAGCTGTTGACCCCTCTTCTCCAGCTGCTAGAGTGAGTTTGCGGAAAAGGGGGTATGCCTGGAGTACTCCTGTGCCCTGGTGATCCCTTCTATTGAAAGAACTCCTTGGGACAGTTGGCAACCAATGTAAATTACACCAGATACCTTTCTGGATGATGCTAGGATTGGAGATTGCAAAGGTTTAAAGCCACCTTTGCACATTCACCTCTTGAGCTACCCTGAGCACTTCTCATCATAGAGCAAGATCTGGGCCCTTACAGTCAAAACACTTCAAACTTCAGATTATGAATACTGACTACCCCTCAAAGCAACACTGGCAGCAAGCAGTTTTCAAGTGACCTGTAGGGTAAAATACAAGAACATAAGAACGTCCATACTGGGTCAGACCAATGGTCCATCTAGCCCAGTATCTTGTCTTTGATATTGGCCAAGGCCAAATTTTAAGGGAATGAACAGAACAGGGCAATTATCAAGTGATCCATCCTCTGTCGTCCAGTCCCAGCATATGGCAGTCAGAGGTTTAGGAACACGTAGAGCATGGTGTTGCATCCCTGGCCATCATGGCTAATACCCATTGATCAGGGTGGATAAAAATCAACAATTTTTTTTTTTAATTTATTTTTTTTATTTAAATTGGATTTTTTTGATAAAATGCTTTTTGAGGAAAAAACCTATCTAAAGATAGTTTTATTTAAGATACATTATAGCTCAAAGATACCTCATCATGGAATAGGGATTATAAATTCTAATTCTATAGTATGAGACAATATATTCATGTAATGTTTAAAAAAAGTTTTGTAAATGAGTTCCAATAGTTCATGGATTAGGGACCCAATCTCATAGGGTTCCAGGAACTTCTGTATAGATTATTTAGGTTAATCTTTCTATCTACCCAATGGGACTCAGTGCTCAGTCTAGAAAATACTATCAGAGATGCTTAGTTTTGCAGTTCTCAAACTGTGGATTTGTGTCTCCAGAGATAACATGCTTGTTAACAGCAAAAATAATTTTAAATAAATAAATAACACTGCTCTACAGCCAAAATGCTTCTGAAATAAATGTAGTCAAACTTTACTAATTCTGGGTCACTGAGAACGAAAATGATGCTTAAAATTGTTGATTGGCTCTAGTTTTCAAGATATGCTATTGGGTCAGTATATACGACCCTTGACTTGGGAATGGCGGAGGATAAGTGAGTTATAAAGGGAAGGGATCTCAATTTAAACCAGAAATGACTAAAATACATCTTTGACTGGATCTATGAATAAATCTATGACTGGGTTTGGACAGTACTTGCTTTTTAGGCAAAACAATGAATGATGCAATCTGAAGCTGGTATTGCGTCATACATGATATGAATTGCATCATGTTATTCCTAGAAGTCATGGATGATGCAATCATAACGAAGCTTACATCACTCTGCTGAACAAATTGCCCTATATCAGCTCTAGAAATCATACAGTGTCGTGCTCTCTTATTTGTCAGTGTTTGATTTTGCAAAGGAACACATTTCTGTTTAGCCAAAGTGAGCAGAGATGCCTCGTACTTGTGTGAACAGTGCAGATAACTTCTGCTATGTTTGTGGTGAAGTGACTTTTGCATCACAAAAGCGCAGTATAACCACTATGGTTAAGAAAGCCTATCACCTTTATTTTGGCTGCAAAATTGGAGATCAGGACAAAAGGTGGGCCCCACACATATGCTGCAACACTTATGCAACAAATCTTCGCCAGTGGTTGAACAGGAAAAGGAAATCTATGCCTTTTGCAGTGCCAATGATTTGGAGAGAGCCAACAGATCATACCAGCAATTGTTACTTCTGCATGGTGCCTCCAGTTGGGAAAGGTGTGTCAAAGAAGAAAAAGTGGACTGTGCATTATCCAAACATTCCATCAGCTATACGCCCAGTACCCCACGGAGAAGGACTGCCGGTTCCTGATGCACCAGAATCATTCTCACTTGAGTCAGACGAGGAAGAGGAAGAGGATGAAACTTCTGGACCTGAACCATCAATGTCACAGGACCCACATTTTCTCCCATCCTCCTCCTCTGAACCACACCTCATAACACAAGGTGAACTGAATGACCTTGTCAGGGATTTGGAACTACCCAAGAGTAAGGCAGAGCTGTTGGGCTCCAGACTACAGCAGTGGAATCTCCTGGCAGGTGATGTTAGGGTTTCCATGTTCCGTGACCGTCAAAAGGATCTTGTCCCATTCTTCTTCATGGAAGGTGATCTTGTAGCCTGCAACAACATCGATGGTGTGATGGCAGCCCTCAACATTGTTCACGATCCAGATGAGTGGAGACTGTTCATTGATTCATCGAAGACGAGTCTTAAAGCTGTTTTACTGCATAATGGCAATGTTTTGCCATCAATTCCAGTTGGTCATGCAGTCCATATGAAGGAAACCTATGACAACATGAAACAACTTTTGAGGTGCATAAACTATGACCAACATCAGTGGCAGCTTTGTGGCCATTTGAAGGTTGTTGCTCTCTTGCTTGGTCTGCAGTCTGGATACACAAAGTACTGCTGTTTTCTCTGCGAATGGGATAGTCGTGCAAGAGATTCCCACTACATCAAGAAAGATTGGCCACTCCGACAGTCATTGGAGCCTGGGAGGAAAAGTGTTCAGCATCCACCACTTGTTGACTCAAGGAAGATTTTGTTACTACCCTTACACATCAAGCTGGGTCTGATGAAGAACTTTGTCAAGGCCATTGACAAAACACAAGCAGCTTTCAAGTACCTCCGTGGAAAATTTCCAAGGTTAAGTGAAGCTAAGATAAAGGAAGGTGTCTTTGTTGGTCCTCAGATTCGTGAACTTCTTCGAGATGATGCATTTGACCATGCACTGCGTGGCAAGGAAAATAAATTTTCTCGGAAACAACAAGGCAGACAACTACAGGTTGTTGGTGGAAAACCTCCTCAAGGCATACAAAAGCCTTGGTTGCAACATGTCACTAAAGATACATTTTTTGCACTCTCATCTAGATTTTTTTCCACCCAACTGCGGAGCAGTGAGCGACGAGCACGGCGAGCGATTTCACCAGGACATTGCAACAATGGAGAAACGCTATCAGGGCAAATGGAGCCCATCAATGCTTGCAGACTATTGCTGGACAGTGACAAGAGATGCTCCATTTAATGAATACAAGAGACAAGCCAAGAAGCGCCGAGTAGACACTGAATAGGACTAAACTATGTACAGAATAGTTTTTTGCCTTTTGTTTCATAATAAATTTTATTTATATAACCCTTTTGCTGATTTTTAAAGTGTTACATAAACAGGACAGGTGAAATATTATCATGTAAAGCAACCATAAACACATGAAAAGACCTAGGTTTACAATTTATGATTAAAACTCTACTATCTACACAATATACATAGACATAAAATGTAAAAACTTAAATATCTTAGAAACAGTAGCCAACCATTTGTTTTAATTGTCATATTTGAATTCAGCACATCAAAATACATAATATATAGCACATTTTATCTCTGAAGCAGACGACTTCTCAAAAATTGTAGACCAGTGTAATATATAGAGGTAAGAAATAACAGACTTCAACCCTATTGTCCCTCTGTAAATTTGTGTACACAGAGTCAATCCCTTACCTCTCTCTAAAGTGCAAAGTTTCAAAAAGTTCAATGAATAGAAGATTGTTGGGGGCGGAATAGATCTGGACAAGGAGAAGAAGTCTGGAGATAAATGTGAGAAGGGAGGGACAGGCAGTAGAAACAAAAGTGAAACTGTTTGAGCAGCATATTCCAGAAGTCTTGAGGTCTTTCTGAGTGTAGCCTTCATTGATTTGAGATCTACCATACCATTCTCTCACTAGAAGGGAAAACCTATAATGGCAGCAGGCCGTAAAAGAGACCCAGTTTGGGAATAAGAACCATTCAAGAAATATATGTTTGCTGATGATGTTTTAAGTAGTTGTTAAGTAGTTGTTAAGTACATAGTTAGCTGATAGTTAAGGTCCGAGAGAGGACTTCACCCCAAACGGGCCATGCCCCAAGATCCTGGGTTTAAGCCCTGCTCGGTCTGTGGCAGGCCTATGCCTTTGAGTGACCCCCAGGACAGCTGCCTTAAGTGCTTGGGAGAATCACACATCAAGGAGAGTTGCTGGATCTGTAAGAATTTTGGCCTTGCACTCAGAAGGAGAGGGACATTCGCCTCAGAGCTCTCCTGATGGAATCCGCTCTCCGCCCGGCTTCTGAGCCCTCTGTGCAGGCTGCATCGAGTACTTCGGCCTCCATGCGCAGTGCGCTGCCGGCGCCCGGGTCCTCTCGACATCGTTCGCCGTCGTCGGTGCCAAAGAAGAAAGCAAAGAAGCGCTCGCCGGTGCCGAGCAAGAAGATCCAGGGGTCATCTGGTAGAGCAGTGGTCCCCAACCTTTTTGTGGCCAGTAGCACATTCGTGTTTTCAGAAGAGTGTGGCAGGCACCAACATTTTTTCAATGCTTATTTTGTATTTGTACATTAAATAATACAAAAAACATCATATTTAATATTACATAATATATGAATCCATAAGATAAAAAAGGTAATTTTACATGTAAAAGGTATTAATTAAATTATTCGGCAATTACTCTTTCACCTTACCATGTGAATTTGCTCTTTTTTATCTATCTGTAAGAAAAATTAAGGAGTTTTTACAAAATAAATATCATAAACAGTTTTCATCTTATTTATTTAAAAAAAGTAAAACATTGTTGAACTGCTGGTCCAAATATATTTATTAGTCTTACTTTAACATAGATAGCCAGTTATGGTTAATTAAAAATATTCTTTGTATTGTTACTTGTATCTGGATTTCAATAAACAAACAAACAAACATGAAAAAAAGTTAAACACAAGTTAATCATACGCGCTCATCAGCACTTAATGGAAAATAGGTATAATTAATTCACGTGGTTTTTCTAATAAAGTCAGTGTGATTTTTGGCACTGCATTTCTTCAGCCAATTTTTCGTAGTTGGTAGAGTAGGATGATATTCCCATTCGTAAGCAATCATCAAGATGGGCATCTGTAAGCCGAGATTTGTATTTTGATTTTATGATGTTCATTGTTGAAAACAGAACTTCGCATAGATAAGTGGAACCAAAATAAGATTTTATTTTGTATGCTACATTTTTTAAGGCAGGAAACTTTTTTCAGTCAACCAGATTCCAAAACTTTTCATCTGTTGCGCAGGATTTTAGAACAATAGCATTTTGAAGGTCCAAAATCTCCAGTTCCACGTCTTCTGTTCTTACTTGAATGAGACTTGCAATTGATGTAGCCATTTCTGTTACCTCTATTTGGCAAGTAAAAGGATTCACAAGAAAGGCAACTACAGGCTCAATGATGGTGAACTGTTGAAATCTCTTTTCAAATTGTTCCAGAAGTGTTTGAATGTGGATAACAAATGGTGATGGGTTAAAATCACTGTCACATACCATTTTCTTCATACTTGGGAAAAGTACGAGAGACTTTGTCTTCATATGTGACATCCACAAGATCAGTTTTGCTTTGAATGATTTTACAGAACCTATCATTTGAGCCACATGTTTATCTTTTCCCTGGAGCTCAAGATTTAAAATGTTCAATTTGTCAGTGATGTCGGCAAGAAAAGCCAAGTCCATTAACCAGTTGGAGTCTTCTAGTTGCTCGAAGTTCTGATTTGTGGACTGCAGAAATTCTTTGATCTCTTCAATTAGGCTTAAAAAACGTGCAAGAACTTTACCTTTGCTCAGCCATCGTACTTCTGTGTGCAAGATAAGATCAGATTGTTTATCATCAACATCTTCCAACAGGGCCTTAAAAAGTCGGTGTTGCAAAGGTTTCGCTCGAATAGGGTTAATTATTTTAATAACGACATTCATGACATGTTGAAAAGAAAGAACTTTGACGCACAAAGCTTCTTGGTGGATAATGCAATGATAAGACATAAAGTTCGGAAAGGATTCATTCTTCTTACAGAGTGCAATGAATCCATTGGCGCTAACTACACTAACTACAATCGAACAAAGGCACGAAGGCACGAAGTCCAATGGAAGAAATCGCTAGCTCTTGACAAGCAAGAGAGGCGGTCTAACTGACCACCACGGGCAGCAAGAAGGAACTGAGAGGGCGTGGGCCTGCAGCGCCTGATATACCACGGCATGAGTGCGGCACTCCAGAGGGCGCTACAGCCAGCCCTACGGGTACTGCTAAGGCAAAAATCTCCAACGGTCATGCACGTGGGCATGCACACACCTAGAATGGAATTGACATGAGCAAGTACTCGAAGAACCTCTGTTCTCAGAGTTAGATCAGTCAGAGAGTGCTTATCTAAAAGCAGCCTACATAGATACATAGTGGCTTAATTGCTTTGCTTCAATATCAGCCTGATCCAAACACCACTGACGTCAATGGACCCATTTAGATCAGGCTTTATGTAAGCAAGCAAAGGCTGGATCCTTAAGATGTCAGTTTGCACATTTAAAATGCAATTTTACTGCATCTAAGACAGTAAAGGAACACTGAATCAAGTTCAAATGCTGACACGCACCACTGCTTTGAGAGTGTGACAGAGCAGGTATGCTGGATTTTATATACATTCAGTGCTAGATCCACAAGGAAATTTAGGCACCTAAATCCAAAATTTAGATGCTCAAAACCCCTGCTCAGCTGCTTCCTAACCCTGAAGCAGAGGTGCTGGAACAATCTGTACAGTGGGGGTGCTGAGAACCATTGAATCAAACTGTAAATCCGGTATATGATGGAAACCACTTCAAGCCAGGGGTGCAGCAGGATGCCCAGAACCCCTAGTTCCAGCACCTGCCCTGCAGGGGCATAAATTCCCTTGGCACCTAGATTTCTGCTAGCAAAATCCCTGAGACACCTAAATGTCTCTCAGTGGCCATGCGCAAAGCTGCCTACGTCCTGCTGCTGAGCTGCTCTGTGCCTAAGCCACAGTGGGGTTCTCAAACTAAGCATTCCCCTGCCTATCTTGTCTGTGGGGCCCAATGCAGTAGTCATCCTCAGAGGCTGCCTAAGCACATGCTTACAGGATTGGGCCCTGCACAAGGCAGAGCTGAGGAGAACAGTTCAGTTGTTAGAGCATTCACCCAAGATGGGTAAGAACAAGCATTTGAACCAGATCTACTCCCAACCAATGGGCTACAGGGTATTTTAGGGTTGGGGCTCTCTCAGTGTCTCCCATTGAAGCTGTTCAACTTTGCATGAAACAGTTAAATTACACCTCTACCCCGATATAACGCGACCCGATATAACACGAATTTGGATATAACGTGGTAAAGCAGTGCTCCGGGGGGGCAGGGCTGCGCACTACAGTGTATCAAAGCAAGTTTGATATAACGCGGTTTCACCTATAAAGCAGTAAGATTTTTTTACTCCCGAGGACAGCGTTATATCGAGGTAGAGGTGTATGCATTGAAGAAGCAATAGGAACTTGAATCTGGGTCCCCCACATCAGTGCCCTAACTAGCAGGCTATAGAGTCATTTTTCACTCTCTGGCACAATGAATGAATGGCAAGGATATCTACTTGAGTGCTGAGTATGTGGCAGGGGGCTCCTCTTCCCCTCAGTTTTTTGCTACAAAGGACTGCCTTGGTTCATAGCTGTGAATCTTGAGTGGAAGGAGACATCCAACTCCCTTTGAGGGGGTGGGACATAGGCATTTCTTACTGGTTAGCTTAAGCCTCTCCCTGATCAGCTTGCTGCCTTCCATTAATACCTTTCCCAGGCACTTAACTCTCCTTGTGAATTGTACAGGGAGCCTGGGTACCTAACTCAGGGCTATGGAGTCCACTGGGTGGCAGAGTGCCTAAATGTCAGCTGTTGCAACACTGAATCTAAGTCCACTGTGTAGAATCATAGAATCATAGGACTGGAAGGGACCTTGAGAGGTCTAGTCCAGTCCCTTGCACTCCTGGCAGAACTAAGTATTATCTCAACCATTCCTGACAGGTGTTTGTCCAACCTGCTCTTAAAAATCTCCAATGATGAAGATTCCACAACCTCCCTAGGCAATTTATTCCCGTGCTTAACCACCCTGACAGCTAGGAAGTTTTCCTAATGTCCACCCTAAACCTTCCTTGCTGCAATGTAAGTCCATTGCTTCTTGTCCTAGCCTCAGAGGTTAAGAAAAACAATTTTTCTCCCTCCTCCTTGTAACAACCTTTTATGTACTTGAAAACTGTTATCATGTCCTCTCTTAGTCTTCTCTTTTCCAGACTAAACAAACCCAATTTTTTCAATCTTCCCTCATAGGTCATGTTTTCTAGACCTTCTCTTCTCTGGACTTTCTCCAATTTGTCCATATATTTACTGAAATGTGGCACCCAGAACTGGACACAATACTCCAGTTGAGGCCTAATCAGCATGGAATAGAGCAGAAGAATTACTTCTCATGTCTTGCTGTCATAACTATAAAGGGAAGGGTAACAGCCCTCCTGTGTACAGTTCTATAAAATCCCTCCTGGCCAGAGACTCCAAAATCCTTTTACCTGTAAAGGGTTAAGAAGCTCAGGTAACCTGGCTGACACCTGACCCAAAGGACCAATAAGGGGACAAGATACTTTCAAATCTTGGTGGGGGGAAGGCTTTTGTTTGTGCTCCTTGTTTTGGGGGTGGTTCGCTCTTGGGACTGAGAGGGACCAGACATCAATCCAGGTTCTCCAAATCTTTCTGAACAAGTCTCTCATATTTCAAACTTGTAAGTAAACAGCCAGGCAAGGCGTGTTAGTTTTTATCTTTGTTTTCTCAACTTGTAAATGTACCTTTTTGCTAGAGTGTTTATCTCTGTTTGCTGTACTTTGAACCTAAGGCTAGAGGGGATTCCTCTGGGCTCTTTAAGTTTGATTACCCTGTAAAGTTATTTTCCATCCTGATTTTACAGAGATGATTTTTACCTTTTTCTTTAATTAAAAGCCTTCTTTTTAAGAACCTGATTGATTTTTCCTTGTTTTTAAGATCCAAGGGGGTTGGATCTTGATCCACCAGGAGTTGGTGGGAGAAAGGAGGGGGATGATTAATTTCTCCTTGTTTTAAGATCCAAGGGGTTTGGTTCTGTATTCACCAGGGAATTGGTGAAGAGTCTCTCAAGGCTACCCAGGGAAGGGAATTAGCATTTTGGGAGTGGTGGCAGCGGACCAGATCTAAGCTGGTAGTTAAGCTTAGAAGTTTTCATGCAGGCCCCCACATTTGTACCCTAAAGTTCAAAGTGGGGAAGCAGCCTTGACACTTGCTTACAACACTCCTGCTAATACATCCCAGAATGATGTTCACTTTTTTTGCAACAGCTTTACACTGTTGACTGATATTTAGCTTGTGATCCACTATGTCCTGCAGATCCCTTTCTGCACTACTCCTTCCTAGGCAGTCATTTCCCATTTTGTATGTGTGCAACTGATTGTTCCTTCCTAACTGGAGTACTTTGCATTTGTCCTTAATTAATTTCATCCTATTTACTTCAGACCATTTCTCCAATTTGTCCAGATCATTTTGAATTTTAATCCTATCCTCCAATGCACTTGCAACCCCTCCCAGCTTGGTATCATCCACAAACTTGATAAGTGTACTCTCTATGCCATTATCTAAATCATTGATGAAGATATTGAACAGAACCGGACCCAGAACTGATCTCTGCAGGACCCCACTCATTATGCCCTTCCAGCATGACTGTGAACCACTGATAACTACTCTTTGGGAACGGTTTCCCAACCAGTTTTGAACCCACCTTATGGTAGCTCCATCTAGGTTGCATTTCCCTAGATGTAGATCTAGCCTATAGTTTTTAGGTACCGGTAAGTGTATTGAATAGAACAAGAGAAGCTTTAGAATTGTTTTGTTAAAGTTCTTTCCTTCTTCTCTCTTATGCACTGTATTCAGACCACTGTGTGCTGTGACTCTGTCTGATCTTACAAACTAGCTGGATTGAACCAGCTCAGTATTTGGATGGGAGACCACTAAGGAAATCTAAGTCAGTGGTTTTCAACCTTTTTTATTTGCGGACCCCTACAAAATTTCAAATGGAGGTGCAGACCCCTTTGGAAATCTTAGACATAGTCTGTGGCCCCCCCAGGGATCTGTGGACCACAGGTTGAAAATCACTGTTCTATCGTAACAACAACCTTTCCCGGACTTCTTAAACATTGTCTGCGTCCCCCCTCCCCCAGAGGTCTGCAGACCACAGGTTGAAAACCACTGCTCTAGGTGAAGCAGGAATGGTGTTAAGCATTCATTATCATCATTCTGAATCCATATTGAACTAATTCCCCAGCCTAGTATTAGAAGTCAGTATGCTTCTAGACATGCTGTTTTTAGATAAGGTGTAAAACAGACGCCCTGACTACGTGTTGTTATTAAAGTCCCTTGCCACTTTACTGCTCAGGAGCACAAGTATTTCCCCCCTTTTGTCATGACCAAATTCCAAACTGAATATCTTACATTTTGCCTTCATGAAGTTTCAATTGAATTCAATTTCTGTCATAATTTCCAATCTTAAATTGCTATGTAGTGTTGCTGTGCAAGGTTAAACATAAGCCACATCTCATCTCAGAACTGGCTATATTTCAGTAGCGGAAGAAGCAATTCACATACATACACATAGAGCTTAGTGCCAAAGACTTTTCCCAGTCCACAGGCAGTATTTACACGAAAGTAACTGAATTTTGGTTGAGCAAGGATTGATTATGGAATTCAGGTTTGGGACCATAGGGCCAGATTTTTTAAAGTATTTAGGTGCCTAAGGAGGAAGATAGGTGCCTAGTGGAATTTTCAAAAGTGCCTAGGCATCTAGTGCCCACCTATCTGCACCTTTAGGCACCTAAACACTTTGAAAATTTACCTCACAGTAAGTGAAATGCTTTGGGAGAGAGGAGGAAAGGCACAACAAAAATAAGGGATTTCATTATTTCAAAACCCTTTTTTGCCACACATGACTGTAGTCAGACAATCTTATAAAAAATTTTGGTCACTTCCATTGCATTTGCTGTGACTCTAAGTGAAGTATATATTTAAATATTATTTATTAAATATCCATTATTCGTTGCCTGAATAGATTTGTGTATTTGTGAATTGGCAGCATTGGGAACTATAATGTGTATCGTTCTTTCTCATTATAAGCTGCCAAATAATTCTTAACATTTACTTTAGCTTATTCACCATTCATTCTCTTTACACCACACACTTCCATGGTCTTGTATTACTTAGCTCTGTGAGGAGCAAGTCTACTGCCTTCACATGATGCCACTCATCAGTAGCAAAAAGCAAGATGGAATGCAAAATTGGAGCTTGAGTTCTTGTCATAAAAAGCAAAAGACAAATACTTAATTCTGTAAAGCATTTGGGTTACAAATTGTATTAAAGATACTATACACAGTAAAGATGTGTTGTATTTGATAGTTAGCTACAGCTATACTACTGAAGCGGTAAGGCACCTCACTTATAACTGACCAAGGTAAAGGCTCCAGCATTGTAGATTTTTACCAGTTTCTTTTTGGCTTACCTTATACACTCCACTGATTCTGGCCTAGATTTTAAATCCTGGTCTTTGGCAGCCACTCCAAAATGAATGGGGAACAGTCCCCCAAGAATAATGTCTCCCTTCTTCTGCGCCCTTTGGTTTGGTCCGTAGGCAGAGGTGTTCCAGGTAAATGCCAAGAGAATCAAACAGCAACTATAAAAAGTCATCATTCCTCTTTTCACAAGTGGATTACAGGATGCAAAAGTAAAAAAGATGTAAGAAAATAAATGGATCTAGTAATGTCTGACAAGTATTTCCTCTCCTAAGGCAGCACACTCTGGGTTGGGAGTGCATGTCTGCAGTACAATAAGCCACAAGATGGTAGCCTCAGGACTGGTATTTCTCCTGCAGTCTTCTCCATTGTACACTACTGATCCTACAGTCCTTGGTTCTTCAGAACTGAAGTGTTATGTGGAGCCCATCTCTGAGACATTCTGAAAAAGAATGAGATATAAAAAGTGACCAACTACGCAAAGAATTGTTCTTTGCACTTTTGTGCAGTGCCTTTTAATCATGTACTCCACTGCTTGCTGCGTTATGCCTACTCTATTTCAGTTTTCATTGGAGAGCAAGGGTCACCACTCCTTCCAATATGTGGTATAGGCCTGGTTTTCATGGGTTTATCCTACTTCTTTGGCTACTGAAGAGTCCCAAACTCATGACGGTGTTACATCACTGCACCTCCACACCACAATATTGCAACAATACGTGGCAGGTATAGGGGGGATGGTTTGAGCATTGTCCTGCTAAACCCAGGGTTGTGAGTTCAATCCTTGAGGGGGCCATTTAGGGATCTGGGGCAAAAATCTGTCTGGGGATTGGTCCTGCTTTGAGCAGGGGGTTGGACTAGATCACCTCCTGAGGTCCCTTCCAACCCTGATATTCTATGATTCTATGACATGCAGCATAATGAAACATCAATGGAAATTCTGTATGCATAGCAGCACCAGTCCTAGCTAGACACATACCAGTGCAAAATTGTACAGGGTCCCATGCATTCAAGAGTGGCCCTGCTTTGTCAGATCCCCTTCGAAGGACACATCCAGCCCCTCCTCCACCCAACAGCCCATAACAACTCACCCCTACTTTGCAAGATGAACCTTGGGGCCCCACCTCTTCTAGTTGCTGAGATGCTCCCTGCCCCACTTCTAGTTTATGAAATGTACATGACCACCCCCAACCCCTTAACAACAAGTACCCTGGACCCTCTCAGCTGCCAAATTCTCCCACCCCCCAGATGTGCTAAGTGAGTTACAGAAGTCTGCCTGAAGATGTGTGTGTCTTACTTCACAATGAGCCTTGCAAAACCTAGAGTCAGCCCTATATAAACAGTGCACATGGTGGTAACTGGGGGTCAGGGTGGAAGATTGCATCCCATTTAGGATAAGAGAGATGACCTAAAGCAAGCAGAGAATGAGAAACCATAGTTAACTAAAGTAAGAACCAATCTACACCTTGGCCCAAAACTCAAACCAAACATATTTGATACTCAAAGAAATATGGTAAACTGTTTGGCTAGGATTTTCCACTCCATTTTCACAGAGTCCTTACCACCTTCTTGTTCGGGCCAGATTCCTTTCCCCCCAGCAGAAAGAAGCTAACAAGAAAATCTTTTCTCACAAGCCTTCCCACCCAAAATGGCTTGGAAAACCATGTGGAATCAGGATACTTCTCCAAGCTGATCCTCTGAGTCTTCTGAGGTTCTGAGGTTCACTGATCCCCTCTCCCTGGCAGATTCCTGGTTTAGTTACTAATCCTGCTTTGAGGCCTGCATCCTGTTGGGAAGCTAAATATTGTATCTCATCTGTGTTCAGTAGAGTTCCTTCCGTAACATATTAACAGACCTCCTAAATTAAGAGGTGGCTTAATCACAGTCTGTACATATGTACATGTGGAAAAAAAATCTGCTAATGGAAGGCTCTTCAATCTAGCAAAAGTATACCAAGATGCAAGGTCTGGAAGCTGAAGCTAGACAAATTCAGATTAGAAGCAAGGTGCACATTTTTAACAAGGTAATCAATCATTGGAGCAACGTACCATGGGTTGTGGTGGATTCTTCATCAATTAACATTTTAAAATTAAGATTGGATGTATTTCTACAAGACGTGATCTAGTTCAAACAGGGATTAATTCAAGGAAGCTCAGTGACTTGTGTTGTGCAGGAAGTCAGACTAGATGATCACAGTGATTCCTCCTGCCCTTATAATCTATGAATCTGTAGGTGTGAGACACATTTGGAAGTATCTCATGCATTCTCAATAAATTGCTTTTCTCAGGAAACAATAACAGACAGTGGAAGAGCTGAGAGTAGAGCTCAGGGGCTCTAGGTTTGTAGTTCTGTGCACAAAGACTTGAGGGAGAAACTCTCTTGTTATGCACATATACACAGAGGCACACACACGTACACACATAGCCATACACACAAACTCCTGTGCCCCCTGCACCTTTTTGTTTCTCACCCACTCTCCAAAATATTGCCAGATGGCCCTTCATTTGTCCTTGTTTTCATGTATTGCTTGGTTTGGGTCTTCCATGTCCCTGCACAGGATCTAAAAGCCAGGCCTAGTATCATAGGCGAATCATGATACTACTGTGGGTTTGGGTTTTCTCCCTTTTGTCTTTTTCCTTAGTTTTTCCTCCCATTTCTCACCACCATGGCTAGGCCACAATTCTCTCCCTGATGGGAAAGGCATGCGATTCTGCCTTCTTAAACCAGCTGCTGGTTGGATTGGGGAGAGAAGGTTTCCTTTACCGCCTCACCAATGTTTATAGTCAGGTTGCCATGCTGTTCTCCCAACCCATAGGTCCCCAGGCGCTTGAGGTGGCTGAAGTCACACCAGGAAACCTGCTGTACCTCCAAGTGAAGAGGTTGGTACTAAACCTTCTCTACACCTATACCCTGATATGGGACTTGGAGCAAGTGCTCTTCTATCAGCAGGCATCTGATTTCCTAGGCACCCTGGGTCATTGTTAGTTAGAGCTGGTCAAAAACTTTTCACCAGAACTTTCTGATTCAACAAAATCAAAATGTTTTGCAGGAATGTCATGATTTTGTCAAAATTTTCAACGAAAAATTATCAAAACACTTTCAATAAGGTCAAAGTGCTTCATTTCAACTTCATTGTTTCAATTGTTACAATCAAATTGAAACAAAGCATTTCAACCTTGTCAAAATGAAACTATTTTTATAAACAATTTCACTAATGATGAAATTACGTTTTTCAGAATTTTCATTTCATGAGAAATGTCAAAATATTGACTATTTGTTTAAATGTTTCATTTAATTTTCAAGTTTGTTTTTACCTTTTGATTTTAAATAAAACTGAAGTAAAATTCAAAACAATCAATCATTTCACATTGAAAATCAAAACATTTCATTTTGAAAAAAATTCATCCATCTCTAACGGTGGGGTCCTGGGAGATGAACTCCCAATGGTAAAGTGGCCAGTACAGTCAACTGGAGGTGGCTAGAGCTTCTTTCTCACACTGGCCTAGTTCTCAGAAACCCTCCATCGAATGCACAACAGCAAATCTCTGGGAATCTATAAGCTGACCATTGAGTCATATGGGCCGAGACAGGGACATATGTGTCCTGCAGATGAGCGCCTGGCTGTGCAGGATGTGGTCAATGGGAGGGCTTTGGCTTCCTTGATCTTGGGATGATGCTTTGGGACGGAGGACTGCTGAAAAGAGATGGGGTTACCCTGACCAAGAAGGGGAAGAGCATCTTCAGAAACTGACTCACCAACCTAGTGACGAGGGCTTTGCACTAGGTTCAAATGGAGCAGGTGCTAAATGCCCACTGGTTGGTATTAAAAAAGGTGACCTTTTCAAAGGGGCTAGATGTTGGGGGTGTGTGTGTGAGGGCAGAATGGAAAATTACAATATGGTCATAGGAGCAACAAGAGGGGAATCTGCTCCACTTTTTAGATGTTTATACACAAATGCAAGGAGTATGGGGAATAAACAGTAAGAACTGAAAGTATTAGTACACAAGCTAAATTATGACTTAAATGGCATCACTAAGACTGGGGGCGATAAATCTCATATCTGGACTATAGTGGAGTATTGCTTTTTCAGAAAGGACATGCAGGGAAAAAAGGGAACAAGTGTAGCATTGTACATCAAGAATGTATACACTTGTTCTGAGTGTAGTAGAAAGAGAGAGCCTGGAACACTGGGCCTGATCCAAGGCCTAAGGCCTGAACTAAAGTCAGCAAAGGCCAGACTATCGGCAGAAGTTAGGTCCTGCCATAAAGCAAACACCTGCTTACAAGTTCACTGTCTGGTACACGAACTTGGCAAAAGCATGATTAGTATTGTAAAAATACAGGCACTCCTAAGAAATACTATGCACAGGGTATTCATGGAAACACATTCCAGAAGGCTAGTACAGGTACACCCCAACATATAGTCATGGCATAAACACAATCCTGAGAGATGATACAGGAACACAAGGAATAAGGAAAAGGATGGAAGAACAGGATGATGAATGGAAATGTTTTGTTCGAACCAGCAGGTACAAGGTGTAGGGTCGGTAACTAAACACGCCAGGAGTGTAATATGTAACCTGTTTGTATCAATGTATAAAAGAGAAATCATAGGAGGGACATCTTTTGTCCAGACGAGAGGGGCAGTGGAAAGTCCCACCACTGACTGATCTGAGTCCACTGTAACAGGCACACGTGTTAGTGTTCAGTGGCGTAGCCAGCTTCTCAGTGCAGGGGGAGCAACCATAAAAAAGGTGCCCCCCCTTGGCTCCTCCTCTGGCCACGCCCCTCCTTGGCTCCTCCTCCGGCCGCTCTGCGCCCCCCCCCTTGGCTCCTCCGGCCACACTGCGGCCATGCTACGCCCCCCCTCGGAGGGGCTCAGTGCGGGGGGGGCGGGCGCGGGGGAAGGGGTGGCGGGCGGGCGCTGCTCGCTTCTCCCGGGGGTTGGGGGGAGCAGAGCAGTGGGGTGGGCAGCAGCTGGCGGGCAGATCCCCTCTCCCTGGCAGCTTCCTGCCTCCCTCGGCCCGGAAGCAGGAAGCTGCCGGGGAGAGGGGATCTGCCCGCCAGCTGCGGAGCGCTCGGCCGCCGAGCCCTGAGCCGCCGCAGGAGGCGGCCGAGCTGAGCGTGGGGCGCGATGGCTGAGGAGTCCGGCCCCTTCGCTCCTCTGGCCGCGCCCGCCGCCCCCCCCAATGGCTCCTCCGGAGTCCGACCGTGCTGCCCCCCCACTTGCCTGCAGGACCCCAGCGGCGGCCCGGCAGGCGCCGCTTTTGAAAAATGTACTGAGGGGAAGCGGCTGCTTCCCCTGAACTACGCTACGCTACTGTTAGTGTTCCCGTAGAGTATACCAGGTGCTTGGATCATGCTTTATTGCCAATAAACCTGATCAAGCGCCTTCACCACTGAACTGAGTCTGTGGTCTTTCTCGGTAATACTATCGAAGTCTGCTGACCCAGCTTCCTACACAAGGCTGGGACAGCACATGGAGAGAGCACACACCGCACACCAACTGACAACAGTGAGGTCCAAAAAGAAGTGAGAGGCAGACCAGCTGAAAGTCTCTGGGTGAAGATAACGGGGGAAAGACGGGGGCAAAATCCAGGGAGTGGTCTACTATAGACCAGCTAATCAGGAAGAGCCGGTGGATGAAGCATTTCTAGAACAAATAACAGAAACATCAAAAACACAAAGACCTGATAGCAATGGGGGACTTTAACTACTAAGAGATCTGTTGGAAAAGTAATATGGCAACACAAAAAATTTCCAGTAAGTTCTTGGAATGTGTTGGGGACAACTCCTTGTTTCAGAAGGTGGAGGAAGTAACCCTGGGGAAACCATTTTAGACTTGATTCTAATAGGGAGGAATTTTTTGCCAGTCCAGATGTTGAAGGCAATTTGAATAAAAGGGATGATGAAATGATATATTTCATGATTCTAAGGAAAGGAAGGATTGAGAGCAGCAGAATAAGGACAATCAACATGAAAAAAGCAGACTTTAATAAACTCATAGAACTGGCAGGTAAAGTCCCATGGGAAGAAAATCCAAGGGAAAAAGGAATTCAGGAGAACTGGCAGTTTTTCAAAGAGAAAATATGAAAGGCACAAAAGCAAACTATGCTGATGCAAAAGAATGTCCATCAGGAGTTCTTTAATGGCCTGAAAATCAATAAGGAATCCTACAAAGAGTGAAAACATGGACAAATTGCTAAGGATGAATATAAAAGAATAGTGCAAGCACGTAGAGAAAAAAATCAAAAAGACTACATTATAAAATGAGTTAAACCTAGCAAGGGACAAAAAAGTTAATAATAAAAAGTTCTATAAATACATTAAGAGCAACAGCAAGATGAAGGAAAGTGTAGGTACCTTATCTAGCAGAAAAGGAGTGCTAATAACTGATGACATCAAGAAGGCTGAGGTGTTTAATACATATTTTGCTTCAGTCTTCACTAAAAAGGTTAATGGTGGCCAGATGCTTAACAAAGTTAATATTAATAAGAAGGAGGAAAGAACACAATCCAGAACAGAGAAAGAACAGATTAAAGCAGGGGTCGGCAACCTTCGGCACGTAGCCCATAGGGTAATCCGCTGGCTGCCGCTTCCCGCAGCTCCCATTGGCTGGGAACGGTGAAACGTGGCCACTGGGAGCTGCAGGGGGCCATGCCTGCAGACAGTCAACATAAACAAAATGTCTCACAGCCCGCCAGCGGATTACCTTGATGGGCCGCATGCTGAAGGTTGCCGAACCCTGGATTAAAGAATATTTAGATAAGTTTGATGTATTCAAGTCAGCAGGGCCTGACAAAATTCACATTAGGGTACTTAAAGACCTAGCGGAAGCAATTTCAGAACCATTAGCAATTATCTTTGAGAACTCCTGGAGGACGAGTGAGATCCCAGAAGACTCAAGAAGGACAAACATAGTACCTACCTTTAAAAGGGGGAACAAAGAGGGACCAGGGAATTATAGACCAGTCATCTTAATTTTTGTATCTTACTTTTTGTTCCAAATACGAGAACAAATTATGAAACAATCACTTTATAAACACCGAGAGGATAATAGGGTTATAAGGAACAGCCCATATAGATTTGTCAAGAACAAATCATGCCTAACTTATTTATTTCTTTGACAGGGATACTGGACTAGTGGATGGGGGGAACCCATGATATATCTTGATTTTAGAAAGGCTTTTTGACTTAGTGCCACATGACATTCTCATAGGCAAATTAGAGAAACATGGTCTACATGAAATTACTATAAAGTGGATGCACAACTGGTTGAAAGATTGTATTCAAACAGCAGTTGTCAATGGTTTGCTGTCAAAAAGGGAAGGCATATCTAGTGGGGTGCTGAAGGGGTCTGTCCTGGCTCCAGTACTATTCAACATTTTCATTAATGACCTGGCTAATGGAGAAAAGAGTGTGTTTATAAAATTTGCAGATGATACGAAGATGAGAGGGATTGCAAGCACTTGGAAGACAGGATTAGAATTCAAAATGATCTTGACAAATTGGAGACTTGGTCTGAAATCAACAAGATGAAATTCAACAAACTATTACTCTTAGAAAGGAAAAATCAAGTGCAGAGATACAAAATGTGGAATAACTCTATGCAATAGTACTGCTGAAAAGAATCTGGGGATTATAGTGGATCACAAATTAAATATGAGCCAACAATGTGATGTAATCCTGAAAAAGGCTAATATCTTTCTGGGGTATATTAAGAAAATGTCAGAAGTAAAATATGTGAGGTAACTGTCCCGTTCTACTCAGCACTAGTGAGGTCTCTGCTGGAATACTATGTCTAGTTTTGGATGTCACACTTTAGGAAAGCTGTGGAAAAATGAGAGAGATCCAAAGGGGAGCAACAAAAATAATGAAAGAAAACCTGACCTAGGAAGAAAGGTTAAACAAATTGAGCATGTTTAGTCTTGAGAAAAGAAGGCTGAGTGGGGACCCAATAATAGTCTTCAAATATGTTGAGGGCTATTATAGAGGATGGTGATCAATTGTTCTCCATGTTCATTGAAGGGAGGATAAGAAGTAATCCACTTGATATGCAGCAAGGGATGTTTAGCTTAGATATTAGGAAAAACCTTCCACCTATAAGGGTAGTTAAGCTCTGGAATAGCTTAATCTTCCAAGGGGTGTTGTGGAATCCCTCTCAGAGGTTTTCAAGAACAGGCTGGACAAAGACCTGCCAGGGATGGTCTAAGTAAACTTGGTCCTGCTTCAATACAGGGGAATGGATTCTCGATTTCCCTTCCAGCCCTACATTTTTATGACTCTGTGTTCTGAGACATCCTCAGTCCAGACTTTCTCACTGTGTGGACCAGGTCACTGGGGAGCTGAGTACTCCCCCATTCATGCACAAATATTCTGCTTGCACTGCTGCTTAAGAAAGCGCTTTTGTGCCCTAAGTGATTAGTATTCTTCCTAGGCATGGACTTTAAAGTCATAAGGAGGGCAATCTTGCTGCAGCAGAAGTCTATGATGATAGTAGTGACTCACCGCAACCAGACCTACTCTGTCCCAGACTGACTATATTTGACAACTTATTCCAACTGGTCTCAGACCTTCTCCAGCCTGCAACTAGGGATGGTCTTTTCCCTCACCTGTCTGGCCCTTGGCTAGGAAAAGGTGTCTTACTGGATGGATCATGTTTATCTTTTGGGAATGCTGCTTGTGTCTGGCTTTGAGATCCACTTTGAAGAGTTCCTCTCAATGGCATTCTGTTCTGCAGCTGCTTGTTTAAGCTCAACCAGACCCTGATCAAACCTGTCATCAGGAATGCCCTCTGTCCAACCAACTATTCCACTGCCATCAAGCCCTGCCTTTATCTCTTCTATCAACGGCTGATGAGGTTAGTGCTCAGAGAGATAGCTGGTGCTGTCAGTGTATGCTAATGACATCATTATTGCAACCAGGGACTCAAAAGAGCTGGTGAAAATGAATACCCAGGCTTATCTCTAGAGCAGTATTTCACACTCTTTGCAGGTTGGTGGCTCCTTGTTCAAAGATAAACATTTTCACAGTCCTTTACATTTATTATAAAAGTATGAGTAAAAACATGTATCTATTATAACAATTATAAGCCTGTAGAATTTGTGTGTGTTCTGAGAAGTTGACAGATTTTCTTTGCTTTAAACTGTAATGAAATGTTCACTGCTTGGCAACTTCCCTGAATTGCATTTCATAACCTCCCTGGAGGTCGAAACACTGCTCCAGAAGAAAGTCCTGGATTAGGCCTGGTCTGTGTTTGAAGGTCTTCTCTGGTCACTGAAGTTTAGAGCTTTCTGCTTCTGCACAGCCCTGTCTTCTTGGCCTTCCAGATATCCCCCATTCTCCACCCGAGCAGGCTGCATCCTATCCAGTCATTTTTCCTTCCAGCCCCACCCATGGAACACCTTCATAGAATCATAGAATATCAGGGTTGGAAGGGCCCTCAGGAGGTCACCTAGTCCAACCCCCTGCTCAAAGCATGCTTCTGCTCCGTACCATCCACTCTCTCACCCTTGTGTCCTGCCCAGACACCAAGTGGCAGGATCCTCAGTGGGAGAGTGTATTTTCTAGCTTTGTTCTGCAACATGCCAGGGATGAGAGTTAGTAGCTCCTTCATGGAGGCATAAGCATGGGCATGTTGCTGGTGAACTTCACAAATTCCCCTGATACCTACCAGTGTTATGTGCACAGGGAAACTGTGGCCCATGCTTATCTTCAGTGCACCAGGCTGCAACCCTTTACTGCATTTTTTAAAACAATGCATGTGGAACTCATTGCCACATGCTATCACTCAGACCAAAAGCATGACAAGATTTTTAAAAGGATTAGATTTAAATACAGATAATGATAACATGATAACATGAGATAGAGTGAAAATATAAATTTCATGGCATTAGCCAAGTACAGATGTCTACTATGGGGTTTCTTGCATCTTCCTCTGAATAATCTGGAACTGACCACTATCAGACACTGGACTAGATGTGGCACTCATCTGAACTAGTATGTATCTAAATGAGGTGAATTATGCAAATAAAACACTTTTCCCTGAGAAAACAGACTGGAGGCCAGATTTACAAATGTATTTAGGTGCTTAAAGATGCAGATAGGTGCCTAGTGGGATTTACAGAAGCACCTAAGCAGGGCAGGCACCTAACTCCCATTCACTTCTTATGCACTATTGAAAATCTCACTAGGCACCTATCTGAATCTTTAGGTACATAAATGCCTGTGTAAATCTGGCCCCGAGATTCCCCAACTCACTTTATCTACAACAGTTATCAAATATTTTCAGTCACAGACATAGAGAGGGTTTGTAAACACTGGTGTGCAGATGCAAAGCTCTTGCTTCTTGCCAGCACCCTGAACTAGCCAGCCCCTCCACCCTCTGTCATCTTTTGTTATCACAGAGCTTCCTTGAGCTCTATTTTCCTTAATTTCATTAAGAATGTCAGTCTCTTCCTTATTAATGACAACTTTTTAGAGTCAGCGATTGAATTATCCACTAATGCATGCCTGAAGTCATCAAAATTTATCAAAGGATAGGGTGGAAATTGTGCTGTTAGTACAAATAATTTTGTTCCTGTGGTTTCAACACACAAATTAAAGATCAGATTACTAAGTGATTGAATTGAGCAGAAGGCTCTGTATCTATTTCTACTTCCGTTCTTTAGCAAATATTTGTTACACTCTAAACTTTATTCCGTAACAGAAAGCAAATATTTATATTGCAAGCTCTTCAAAATTGAGATCTTGTCTTTCTACATGTTTGCCTCACACACAGAGCTGTTTTTTTGGTGAAGAATTAAAAAAATATCCTTAATGTTTTCAATTCAAATTTTTTTAAACATGAAAATGAAATTCTTCATTTTCCATTTTTATCAAAGTTTTTTTTTTTTTTTTTTTTGTAAACGCAGCCTTTTTGGGTTTTGGACTCCGCAGGAAGCAGAAATAGAATGTCAGCCATTTTGCCTGAACTCCTGTGGAGGGAATTAAGGAGGTTTCAGGGACAGAGAAAGATGGAGGGCAATGTAAGAGGGAGCTGAAGAGGGTCCTGTGCAGGCAGACACAGAATCAGGGGAGGGAGCACAGGGAAGAATAAAAGAACTCATAGCAGTGGCATGGGTCTTTTACTAGAAAGGATCTAAAATTTTTAATAATGATGTGGAAAAGTTCAATAAATATTTTCTGTTCTCTACTCGGAAGACACTGGATGATGTTTTTACATCTTACCTAGAAGAGAAAGTATTTCATAATCAAACAGTAAGTAGGCAGGATTTTAAACAGCAATCACTAACATTAAACTGCTTAAAAACTACAGAACCAGGTAATTTGCACCAAATTGTTTTAAAATAATTGGTTGAGGAGCTCTAAGAGCCACTGCTGTTGATTAGTGAACAAATCTCAGAATACTGGGGAAGTTCCAGAGGTATGGGAAAAAGCTAATATTTTGCCAATATTTAAAAATAGTAAACAGGATTGCCTGGAGAACCACAAGCCAATTAGCTGATCCAGATGGCAATCAGTAAAGAATAAAAGGATGATACAAAAACTAATGCCAATCAATGTGGTTTTGTGAAAATTAGGTCTTGTTTTACAAATGTGAAATAGGTGCTTGATGGGATTACAAATTTAGCTGACAAAATTAGCATAATATATTCAGATTTCTGTAAGGCGTTTGACTTGGTATCAAATGACATTCTAATTAAAAATTAGCACTATACAAAATCAATGCAGCACATATTAAATTGATTAAAAACTGGATAACTGATATTTAAATAAATTGTAAAAGGGGAATTGTCCTCCAATGGGATTGACACTAGTGAGATTCCTCAGGGACTCATTTTTGGACCAGTACTATTCATTATCTTTAAATAGTGACATGTCAGTTCTGAAAAACAATCTGAATCGCATGGCAATCTAGGTTTGCTAAAACATCATTTTAATACAGACAAATACAAGTCCAAACGTCTAGGAACAAAGAATGTAGGTCACACCTGGAATTTTAGCAGGTAATGACTTAGGAAAAGCCTGAGGGGGCTTGGTGTGCAACCAACTGAACATAAACTCCCAGTGTCCTACAGTGGATAAGAGAACAAATATGATCTTTGGATATATTAGCAGAGAAAAATCAAGTAGAAGTAGTGAGGTGGAAATCTGATGAGGTTCAACAAGGACAAGTGCAGAGTCCTGCACGTAGGACGGAAGAATTCCATGCACTGCTACAGGCTGGGGACCGACTGGCTAAGCAGCAGTTCTGCAGAAAAGGACCTGGGGATTACAGTGGACGAGAAGCTGGATATGAGTCAGCAGTGTGCCCTTTTTGCCAAGAAGGCCAACGGCATATTGGGCTGTATTAGTAGCATTAGGAGCATTGCCAGCAGATCGAGGGAAGTGATTATTCCCCTCTATTCAGCACTGGTGAGGCCACACCTGGAGTACTGCGTCCAGTTTTGGTCCCCCCATTACAGAAGGGATGTGGACAAATTGGAGAGAGTCCAGCGGAGGGCAACGAAAATGATTAGGGAGCTGGGGCACATGACTTACGAGGAGAGGCTGAGGGAACTGGGGTTATTTAGTCTGCAGAAGAGAAGAGAGACCCATAAGAATTAAATAAATATGTAAAAAGGGAGCATTTTCCACTACGTACAAGAGGAGAATTTTTGAGGAGATGGCCAATGCCAAATATTTTTCTACACTTCATGAGGCAGATGCCCATAGAAACACTGAGCACACATTTGTGCATATTCAACACCCCTTTGGGAGAAACTATTTCCACAGAGTGCTATTTGGGTTTTGCTCAGCATCTGAGATGTTTCACTGGAAAATATACACATTTTTGATGGTCTACAGGGGACTAAGGTTTACATAGATGGCATTTTGATCTGGGGAAAAACAGTAGAAGAACGGGCCCAGAGGCTCTGAGTAACTTTGGAAAGAGCCAGAGCTGCAAGGCTAAAGTAAACAAACAAATATGTAGAATCATAGGATCATAGAATATTAGGGTTGGAAGAGACCTCAGGAGGTCATCTAGTCCAATCCCCTTCTCAAAGCAGGACCAACACCAACTAAATCATCCCAGCCAGGGCTTTGTCAAGCCAGGCCTTAAATGTTATATGTAAATTCCATATAAGAAAAATAACATATACTTGGAAGAGAAGCTAACACAGCAAGGTGTACAAGTAGTTCACAGTAAGGTTGAAGCCAGAACCAATATGCCTGTCCCAACAGACAAGGAAAGGCTTCAAAGATTCCTTGGAATTATGAACTATGTAGGGAAATCTGTGCCTACTCTGTCCAAATCAGCAATCTGAGAGCACTATTGTGCAAAGATGCCCAGTGACATGGGATGAAAATCTTAATAAAGTGTTTGAGAAACTGAAGGAGTTTATTAATGAGGCCCCAGTCATGGTTACTATGATAGTAAGTGTAAAACTAAGTTGTCCATGGATGACTCTAAGGAGGGCATTGGTGCAGTGCTCTTACAACAGCTGGTCAAAACTGGAGACCGGTGGCTTATGAGTCATAAGCACTAACATAAACTGAGTATCAATATGCTCAAATAGAGAAGGAAACTTTGGCCTTAGACCATGGTTGTAAAAGGTTTCATTTCTTTATAGGATGCCAGTGTTAGCTGAAACTGACCATAAAACACTTATCGCTATTACCAAAAGGGGCCTGGAAGACACTCCCCCAAGAACACAGGGACTATTTTATCAGTTATAAATGTATGATTTGCAAACTGAATGCAAACATGGGAGAGATGTGGTGGATACAGACACTCTCTAGAGCACTTGACAAAAATACAATGGAGCAAAGTCCAAACCTAGATTTTGTACTTGTCAATCTGATAAAAAATCTGTCCAGTCTCAGACAAAATGTGGACTGTGACTGCCAGAGCTACTGCTCAAGAGGACACCCTATGGAAAATAATTAAAAGCTATTAGCACCAAGTGGCCAGGACAACATATTCCCAGACCCTATTATCAATTGAAAAGGGAGCTCTGAGTCCTAGATGGAATTTTGTTTAAAATCACCACGATAGGGATCCCTAAGAAACATATGTTAAAAAAGATACATGGAGGTCATTTAGGGATTGAAAAATCTAAAAGATGGACCAGAGACATTTTATACTGGCCTCAAATGACCAGTGACACTGAGGAAGCTGTTAAGGCTTGTTGTATGTGCCAAACATACATGTCGAGCAAAAGGGCCCATGTTGGTGGTACAGGAAAAATTGCCCCCCTTGAACAAAACAGGTATAGATTTATTTACATTGCCTGGAAAAATCTATGTAATTGTCCCAGATTATTATTCTCACTTCCATGAGATAGCCTTACTAGAAAATACTACAGCTAAGCCGATTATTGTGCATATCAAATCTTTTTCTGCTAGATGTGCTATACCTGACACAGTAATTTCTGACAATGGGCTAGTTTGGTGGGTATGAGTTTAAGCAGTTTGTACAGGTTTAGACATGTAACCACCAGTCCTCATTACCCCCAACTCAATGGGTTGATGGAAAACAGTGTCAAAATAATAAAGCTCCAACTGAAAAAAGCTTCGGAGTCCAGGGCCACCCAGAGGATTCAGGGGGTCTGGGGTCCCGGAGCAGAAGGACCCCCCGGTGCCAAATTGCCACCGAAGACCCGGAGCAGAAGAAGCTCCGGGGTCCCGGGGCTCCGCAAGAGTTTTCCGGGGCCCCCGGAGCGAGTGAAGCACCCTCGTGGGGGCCTGGGGCAAATTGCCCCACTTGCCCCCCCCGGGCGGCCCTGTCGGAGTCAGACTCTGATCTGTATTTAGCACTGTTAAATTACAGAAGGACACCACTGAAGCATGGGTTGTCACCTGCTGATATTTTGACCAACAGAAAACTGAAAACAAGAATGTTGGCACTGCTAAAATGTCATGTGTGAGTCACTGTGAACTTACAGATGTATAAAGAGACAGGTAAGGCAAAATAAACATTCAATATGGCTTTGGGTCCTGGGAGCTGCCACCATTTCATGAATATGACTCTGTGCATATCTATGATGGAAAATAATGGTCACAAACAGCAGTGGTATCAGAAGACGTAGCCCTGAAGTCCTATAAGGTTGTCATTCCAGGTGGACAAATACAGAGGAGTGTAGAGGGGTGGTCACCCGCTCCTGCCTTAAAAGGCTTAAAACAGCCCGGCGAGAGGGCTGTGGCAGGGAACGAAAAGCAGGGCTGATTTGGGAAAGCAGCCTCAGCTGGGGAGCCATGCCCCAATCAGGCGTGGCTAGCTTAATGAGGGTCCAGGAGGCCCTTATAAGAAGGCTGGGGCCAGAAGCCAGAGCAGGAGTCTCTCTCTAGCAGTAGAGAGGGAAGGGCCTGGCTGCCTGGAAGCTGAGAGGGTACGAAGACTGGAGAGGGCTGGGGGAAGGCCAGAGGGGCTGGGGAGCTCCGGCCTAGGAACCCCCCAGGCTGCAAGCCATGTTAAAAGCCAAGGAAGGTACTGGGGTTGCAGAGGGCAGCCCCCAAGGGCAAGCAGAGGCAGCAGGTCCAAAAAATCCCTTGCCAGTGATGAGTGGCATTTATACTACAGTCTGCCCCAGTGAACGGGGGTTAGATGGTGACTGACAGTAGCCAAAGACAGAGGCGAGGTGGGGATAGAGGGTGGGGGTTCCCCAGGACGGGGAGACCCAGATTTGTGGGTGTACTGCCAGGGGGCAGCACCTCGGCCTGAAAGGGGCACCGGGGTCCAGGAGGGACTCGGGCCCAGCGACAAATGGGACCCCCAACCTGCAGAGGGTGCTCCGGAGGCTGGAAAGCTAATTCCTGAGATGACCAGCGGGAGGCGCCGCAGGGGTGAGTCCCGCCCCGTTACAAGGAGGAACAGGTGAAACCTTCTCCAGATCTCAGAAGGGAAGGAGATAAAGGGAACCTGTCTTGCTCAAGAGGGTCTCAGAGAGGAAACAACCACAGTAAATTGAAATACCTGAGTTATAATCTTGGGGTTCATAAAACAACAAACCAGTGAATGAGAAAAGAATAAAACTTCTAAGAAAAACAAACTGGAGAGTTTTTGTGGTGAACTGGTATACATAGCTACTCTGTGTTCTCTATCCCTGGTCCCAGGACATGTCTCCATATTCGTATATTCATATTACTTTCCCTTATGAGGGAGCCCCTCTAAATTATAATCTTGCACAAACATATCTCTACATTGTCCCTTCTAAAAAAACAATTAGCTCTTATATATATATATATATATATATAAACAGATAACTATCTAATAACACATACATTAAATTCTCAACCCAGCTAGTACATTTCCATAAACACAACATGTCAACTACCTCGACAGGAGAGGTTACCAACTCACTTTCCTCTTACTTTCCTCAAGTATCCTTTCTCCAGGCAGGTTAGAAAGTCTCTACAAGTCTTTCAGGACATTTAATCTCTCTCTCTCTGATCTTCTTAGTATCACCCTTTCATTACAGTCTGGGTTGTTCTCTTGTTGCTTGACAATTTCTCTTTTGTCCATTAATGATTAAACAATCAAGTCAGCAGGGGCGGCTCTAGGCACCAGCAAAGCAAGCACGTGCTTGGGGCAGCCCATTTGCAGGGGCGGCAGGGATCCAGCATGGGAGCTGAGAACCAACAGGGGGCCCTGGGAGCTGTAGTTCCTTGGTTAGCTCCCTGCCTATAGAGCCAGCCCTGGAGCAGGGAAAGAACTACATTTCCCAGCATTCCCTTGGCCACTACAAACAGGAAAGAGGGGGAGGGAGTGAAGTAGCTGAGACCTCATGCTGCAGCCTGCTGTGAATGGAGAGCTGCGCTGTGAGTAGGGATACCATATTTTAACATTCAAAAAATAGGACACTCCACAGGGAGGGAGGGTAGCCCCACCCTGCCACCATCCACTCCCTCTGACTGCCCCCCACAGAAACCCCAACCCATCCAACCCCCCCTGCTCCCTGTCCCCTGATCACCCCTGCCCCTAACTGCCCCCCAGGACCCCACCCCCTATCTAAGCGCCGCTGCTCCTTGTCCCCTGATTGCCCCCTCCCGGGACCTCAGCCCCTAACTGCCCCTTGGGACCCCACCCCCTATCTAAGCCTCCCTTCTCCTTGTCCCCAACTGCCCCCTCCTGAGACCCCTCCCCAACTTCTGCCCTAGGACCCCACCCCCTACCTGTCCCCTGACAAACCCCCGGGACTCCCATGCCTATCCAACCACTGTCTGTCCCCTGACTGCCCCCCCAACCCCCTGACCCATCTAACCCCCCCTTCTCCCTGCCCGACTGCCCCCACAAACCTCCGCCCCATCCAACCCCCC
>NW_020664593.1:370197-407187 GCF_002925995.2 Terrapene triunguis
CCCCCAGCACCTGCCTTCCAGATTTGAACACCTCAAAATTCAGGAGTGCTCAAGCTCAGTTTGGGCAGCTGTTACTTCATTTCTCCCAAATCAAATATACTGATTCACTGTAACTTGCTGTAGAAAAAGTAGGATAAAATTGAGCAAGAAATGCTTCCCAGGGGTTATTAGGACTGGAATTGTTATTTTCAACAGCCATTGCCTTTTTTGTTTGTTTGTTTGTTTAAAAGGAAGACAGTGATATTGCATTGGCAAATTCCCCATAGAAAGAAAGAGTGGAACAAAAGAATAATAAAGGCACCTCAAGTTTTCCTCATTTATGTAGGACAGTCTTATAACATGCATCCAGATATCCTCCAATCACACAAGCTGAAAATTGTTCCACTTTACTGCAGTTCTGTAACCATATGGGAACCAATCCTGTCTGTGTTCTGTGCACATCTAAAATTCATGCTGAACGACCTGCCGTGGGAGTGAGTTACCAGTGACCCAGGGCTGCGGCAGAAGGAGGGTGCAGGTGGGGGTGGGGGGAGAGAGCCCAGGGCTGGGGCGGCAGGAGGTGTGTGTGGGGGGCAATGATGGGGGGGAATGAGGGAGCCCAGAGCTGAGGTTGCAGGGTGTGTGTGTGTGGGGGGGGAGAGCCCAGGGCTGGGGCAGCAGGGGGGGGTGCAGCGAGGAGCCCAGGGCTGGGACGGGGGGCAGCCAACATTTTTTTTGCTTGAGGAGGCAAAAAACCTAGAGCCGGCCCTGCAAGTCAGTTGGTAAATGCCAGAGTCCACATCGACTGTCAACGTTTTGGAACGTTCTGTGATTATTCTTAAATCCCTGGATTATGCTGAAATGTGTTCCTTTGGTCTGTTTGAACTATGTAAGACTTTGGAGGCTGCTGTCCTTTAGTGGTACCCCATTTGACTCCAAGTATTAGAGGTGTGATTCCTCAGGCACACTCTATCACCTAGATTAAGGTATGATCACAGGCCCTTTTTTTCAAAATAATATTTTTGCTTCCTTTCTGATTTTCTTTCGTCTTCCATATAGTTTCATTGTCATGAGATTTCAGCATGTTATCAGTGATTGGTACATTAGATCTGATCCTTCTTCCCTTTAAGAGCTGAGCTGAAGAAGAGCCATTCCCCAGAGGTGTACTTTGGTAAAAATCACTCCCACTGTTGAAAGTCTTTTTCATAAGGTTCTTTACTGTCCATATCGAGCTTTCCACAAGTCCATTTGACTGGGGGTAATTTGGACTTGATGTTTTGTAATGAAAATCTCAATCTAGGGCAAACTGCCTATAATCTTCACTGGAAAATTGCAGCCCACTATCCCTAAAGACTTCGTCTGGAATTCCATGTCTGGAAAAGATTCCCTTCATGCTGGCTGTCACTGACTTACTATTAGTACTGTGCAGTGCAAATTTCTGGATATAGAGAATAATAATCTGTGACTATTAAATAATCTTTTGATTGCCAGGTAAATAAGTCAGTGACTACCTTCTCATAAGGCCTTTGTGCAACTGGGCGAGGTCTCAGCAACTCTGCCTGTTGGCATGGCTTGTATTTCAAGCATGAGAACAGTTTCCTACCACATTAGTAATGTTGTGATTGATCCATAGCCAATACATCACCTCTTGTGCGCGTTGTTTGCACTTCTCAATTCATAAATGACCCTCATGGATCATCTGTAGCATTTCTTTCTGGAGGCTCATTGGTATTTACAACCTTTCTACCACTGAAAATCACCCCATCTATCACAGTAAGTTCATGTCTGCAGTTTCAACAGTCTCTGATACTTGGACAGCAACTGCTTACTTCCTCAAGCTACTCTTTAATTATCCCCAACTCTTTAAGGATCCCCAACAATTCATCTTTTTCTGTTTCCCCTATTATTTGTTGCAGTTTCCTATTAACTAAAGGAATTGACTTTACAATCAGATCTATACAGGCTTGCATCTCTATCAGTAAGGTCTTTTCTGGTTTTGTAGTAGGAGTCACCATTCTGGAAAGAGCATCTGCAGTGAACATGAATTTATCGGGCATATAGGTTGCAACTAAATCAAATTTTTGTAGTTTTATCATCATTCTTTGAATCCTTAAGGCACAGTCATTTAGCTGTTTGCCAGATAATGCTATCAGGGGCCATTAGTCTGTTTCAATATCCATTGTCTGGCCATAAATATATTGATTGAACTCTCACAGGTAAACAATATTCTTAAAAGTGCCTTCTCAATTAGTGCATATCTGGTTTCTGCATTAGTCAGTGATTTGGATGTGTACGCCTCTGGTTTCCAACAATTCTCATGTTTCTGTAAAATCACTGCACCTAACTGCAAACTGCACCTAACTGCAAACTGCTAACCCAAACTGTGAAGCATCTGCATAAAACTTCAGCACTGGCTCTTGTATCAGTTTTTGTTTCAAACCTTCCCATGACTCCTCCTGTTCTACACACCAGTACCATTCATTTTTATTTTCTAGGAGTTTTCTCAAATCCACTGCTTTTGTAGATAGATTAGGTATGCATTTTCCAAGATAATTAACCATTCCCAGAAACCCCTGGACAGCTTTCTTTGACTGGGGATGTGGCATCATTTCAATGGCCAAAATTTTCCTCTTATCAGATTTACACCTTTGTTGGAAATAATATCTCCAATAAAAGTCAGTTCTGGAACCCATAAAACACATTTCTCCCTATTTAGTTTCAAGATTCAGTTCTAGTTTCATCCAAAACTTCCTGAAATCTACAGCCATGCTCCTCTTTAGGTGAGCCACAGATGATGATATCATCCATTGAGGTGTCAACACTGTTAATATGTTCACAGATCATATGTATGGTTTTGTGGTCCACTTCTGATCCTGAAGCGATGCCAAATGGTAGACATAAGATTCTGTATCTTCCAAATGGGATATTAAATGTACATATTTTTGAGCTTTCTTCAATTAATTTTAGCTGCCAAAATCCTGAGGAGGCATCCAATACAGTAATTCCTCACTTAACGTTGTAGTTATGTTCCTGAAAAATGCTACTTTAAGCAAAACAATGTTAAGTGAATCCAATTTTTCCATAAGAATTAATGTAAATGGGGCGGTTAGGTTCCAGGGAAATTTTTTTCACCAGATAAAAGACTATATTTTTATATATATACACACACACAGTATAAGTTTTAAACCAACAATTTAATACTGTACACAGCGATGATGATTGTGAAGCTTGGTTGAGGTGGTGAAGTTAGAGGGTGGGATATTTCCCAGGGAATGCTTTACTGCTAAATGATGAACTAGTATTCAGCTGAGCCCTCAAGGGTTAACACATTGTTGTTAATGTAGCCTCACACTCTACAAGGCAGCACAAATGGAGGGAGAGGAGACAGCATGGCAGACAGAGACAGAGACAGAGACACACCCTGTGTGTGTGAGAGAGAGAGAGAGAGATGTGCATTGCCTCTGTAAGTACGGTGACCCCACTTTAAGTACATTGCCTTTTTAAGTAGATCAGCAAGTTGAGACAACAGCTGCTGCGAGCAAGCTCCCTCTGTCCTGAGCCCTGTCGTGCCCCCCCACCATGAAGATGGGGTAAGTGGGGGGCAGGAGTAGGGGGGAGGGGGGCACCCTGACATTAGCACCCTTCTTCCTCCCCCCTGCACAGCAAGCAGGAGGCTCCCGGGAGCAGCTCCAAGGCAGAGGGCAGGAGCAGCACAAGGCAGTGTGGGGAGGGACAGCTGAACTGCTGGCAATTGATAGCCTGCTGGGCGGCTGCCGCACAGGGAACTTAGGGGAGCGGGGAGCTGATAGGGGGGCTGCCAGTCCACCCTGGTTCCAAGCCCCCACCAGCTAGCTCCAACAGGCTGCTCTTTCTGCAAGCAGCGGACAAAGCAGGCAGCTGCCAAACAACGTTATAAGGGAGAATTGCACAACTTTAAACAAGCATGTTCTCTAATTGATCAGCAATGTAACAACGAAACAACATTAACCGGGACGACTTTAAGTGAGGAGTTACAAATTGAGCCATAATCTCTTCTCTTGTTGGCAGTTTGAAATGTTCTCTTTTTATAGTCTTGTTGAAGTTTCTGGGATCTAAGCATATGTGTAGCTGGCCATTATTTATCTCCACAATGACTACAGAGCTCACCTATTCCATTGGCTCCTCAATTGTTTGTATTACTTGCATTGCTTCCATCCTTGCAATCTCAGTCTTGAGTTTATCACGAAGTGCAAATGGCATCTTTCTACATCAATGGATAACTTGAGGCACCTGCTTGTTTATCTGGATTGTATGTTCATCCTGCAAGCAACCCAACCCTTGAAACAGATCATGATATTCCTGAATGAGTGCCTCATTGCCAGGTTCAGTATGATCTTGTAGTGAGCGCACCCGATTTACCAGATTAAGTTTTAATCTGGCAGCCAGGCCTAAATTTGGTGTCACCTCCTTTGGCACTACAACAAACAGGAGTCTGTACATGGTGTTTGAATAGCTGATGCTAACAGTGCACCTCTCCTGCACTGGTATATCTGTTCCAGATTAACCAGTTACTTTTATTTTTGTTGGTCCTAGTTTTAGTGTTATTTTCAGTGCCTCATAATCTTGTTCAGACAGAATATTAATCTGAGCTCCTGTGTCCAGTGTAGGTGGAATAAATGTTTCATTCACTTTCACGGGTAGTATCCAGTCCCCCTCATCAGGTTTGCTTGATCCCAGCATAGTTTTTTTAAAATACTCAACCAGGTTGTCTTCAGCTGAATGCACTTAACTGTTTTGCATTTTGGATCTGCAGAATTTTGCAAAAAAGATTATTTCCCCCACATTTATAACAATGTTTCTCAGAGGCAAAACACTGTTTGGGGTCATGCTGTGATCCACACCTTCCACATAACCATCTGTACCAAGTTTTCTCCCTAGCAGTGGCTCTCATAGTGAGTAGATTTGACTTTTTCTGACCATACTCTTTTGCACTTAGTACACCTCTACCTCGATATAACGCTGTCCTCGGGAGCCAAAAAATCTTACTGCGTTATAGGTGAAACCGTGTTATATCGAACTTGCTTTGATCCACCGGAATGTGCAGCCCCGCCCCCCGGAGCACTGCTTTACCACGTTATATCCGAATTCGTGTTATATCAGGTCACGTTATATCGGGGTAGAAGTGTATGTGGATAACCACTTCTGGTGAATTTAGCTCTTTGGTTTGTGCTTTGACAGTTTCTGCTGCCCTGCATATCTGGAGAGCTTTTTCTAAAGTTAAATCTCCTTCACAGAGCAGTCTCTCTCTTAACATATTGTTTTTAATGCCACAAATAATTCTATCTCTGACTAGAGATTGTGTCAACTCACCAAAGTGACATGTTTTACTCAGTGTACTTAATTCAGTGACATGTTGCTCTATGGTGTCATCAATTTTTTGCATGCATGTAAAAAAAACTGTGTCTCATTCCTTTTTGGCATGCAATGTTCCTTAAAATTAGTCAGTATTTTAATTAACTTCTTGTTTTCACTTTCTTCAAACTTAAAGTTGTTAAATATCCAATGCTTCCTCCCCAACAACATACAGAAAGATTGATGTTTTCTCTTTATCATTTTTCTCCTCTCCCCCTTTGGCTGCTAAATACAATTCAAATCTCTGTTAAAAGATCAGGAGTACTTGTGGCATCTTAGAGACTAACAAATTTATTTGAGCATAAGCTTTCGTGGGCTACAGCCCACTTCATCGGATGCATAGAATGGAACACACAGAAAGAAGATAGGTTTTAGAGTAGCAGCTGTGTTAGTCTGTATCCGTAAAAAGAACAGGAGTACTTGTGGCACCTTAGAGATATTTATACATACAGAGAACTTGAAAAGGTGGAAGTAGCCATACCAACTGTAAGAGGCCAATCAATTGAGATGAGCTATCATCAGCAGGAGATAAAAAACGATTGAAGTGATAATCGAGATGACCCATAGAAGGTGTGAGGATACTTAACATGGGGAAATAGATTCAATTAGTGTAATGACCCAACCATTCCCAGTCTCTGTTCAAACCTAAGTTAATTGTATCTAATTTGCATATTAATTCAAGTTCAGCAATCTCTCTTTGGAGTCTGTTTTTGAAGTTTTTTTGTTGCAAAATTGCCATCTTCAAGTCTGTCACTGAGTGGTTAGAGAGGTTGAAGTGTTCTCCCACTGGTTTTTGAATGTTATGATTCCTGATGTCAGATTTGTGTCCATTTATTCTTTTGCGTAGAGACTGTCCGGTTTGGCCAATGTATATGGCAGAAGGGCATTGCTGGCACATGATGGCATATATCACATTGGTAGATGTGCAGGTGAATGAGCCCCTGATGGCGTGGCTGATGTGATTAGGTCCTATGATGGTGTCACTTGAATAGATATGTGGACAGAGTTGGCATCAGGCTTTGTTGCAAGGATAGTTTCCTGGGTTAGTGTTTATGTTGTATGGTGTGCGGTTGCTGGTGAGTATTTGCTTCAGGTTTGGGGGCTGTCTGTAAGCGAGGACTGGTCTGTCTCCCAAGATCTGTGAGAGTGAGTGATCATCTTTCAGGATAGGTTGTAGATCTTTGATGATGCGCTGGAGAGGTTTTAGTTGGGGGCTGAAGGTGACGGCTAGTGGCGTTCTGTTATTTTCTTTGTTGGGCCTGTCCTGTAGTAGGTGACTTCTGGGTACTCTTCTGGCGCTGTCAATCTGTTTTTTCACTTCATCAGGTGGGTATTGTAGTTTTAAGAATGCTTGATAGAGATCTTGTAGGTGTTTGTCTCTGTCTGAGAGATTGGAGCAAATGCGGTTGTATCTTAAAGCTTGGCTGTAGACAATGGATCGTGTGGTGTGTCCTGGATGGAAGCTGGAGGCATGTAGGTAAGTATAGTGGTCGGTAGGTTTCCGGTATAGGGTGGTGTTTATGTGACCATCGCTTATTAGCACAGTAGTGTCTAGGAAAGGGACCGCTTGTGTGGATTGGTCTAGGCTGTGGTTGATGGTGGGATGGAAATTGTTAAAATCATGGTGGAATTCCTCGAGGGCTTCTTTTCCATGGGTGCAGATGATGAAGATGTCATCAATGTAGCGCAAGTAGAGTAGGGGCATTAGGGGACGAGAGCTAAGGAAGCGTTGTTCTAAGTCAGCCATAAAAATGTTGGCATACTGTGGGGCCACGCGGGAACCCATAGCAGTGCCGTTGACTTGAAGGTATATATTGTCCCCAAATGTGAAATAGTTGTGGGTGAGGACAAAGTCACAAAGTTCAGCCACCAGGTTTGCCATGATATTATCGGGGATACTATTCCTGATGGCTTGTAGTCCATCTTTGTGTGGAATGTTGGTGTAGAGGGCTTTTACATCCATAGTGGCCAGGATGGTATTTTCTGGAAGATCACTGATGGATTGTAGTTTCCTCAGGAAGTCAGTGGTGTCTTGAAGATAGCTGGGAGTGCTGGTAGCGTAGGGCCTGAGGAGAGAGTCCACATAGCCAGACAATCCTGCTGTTAGGGTGCTAATGCTTGAGATGATGGGGCATCTAGGATTTCCAGATTTATGGATCTTGGGTAGCAAATAGAATATTCCTGGTCGGGGTTCTAGGCATGTGTGTGTACAGATCTGTTCCTGTGCTTTTTCAGGGAGTTTCTTGAGCAGATGGTGTAGTTTCTTTTGGTAATCATCAGTGGGATCAGAGGATAATGGCCTGTAGAATGTGGAGTTAGAGAGCTGCCTAGCAGCCTCTTGTTCATATTCCAACTTATTCATGATAACGACAGCACCTCCTTTGGAATTTCTTCCAGTTCTCTGCAACATTGTCTGACAATTGCAAACTGGATGGAGGTTTCCACACATCCATTTTTTGCTTTCTTCTCTTCTTAAGCTAGTCAAACTAATAATGTGCTCATAAAATACATACAAAACCCTTTGTTGTTCTCTGCTTCTCCATATGCTCTCCTTTTCTCTGCTTTCAGTTTCAAAAACAGGAGTTAACCTCAAAATGACTGCAGTCTCTTTCTCATTTGGCACATCTGACACCAGGTAGTAATCTTGGGGTTCATTGAACAACAAACCAGTGAAAAAGAAAAGAATAAAACTTTTATGAAGAACAAACTAGAGAGCTTCTGTGGTGAACTGCTGCAGCTACCCTGTGTTCTCTACCCCTGCTTCCAGATAGACTCATAGACTCATAGACTTTAAGGTCAGAAGGGACCAATATGGTCATCTAGTCTGACCTCCCGCATGATGCAGGCCATAAATGTTGACCCCCCCACTTTCCCTTAACTCTGCTGTTGAAGTCTCCAGATCGTGATCTAAAGACTTCAAGTTGCGGAGAATCTTCCAGCTTGCGACCCCTGCCCTATGCTGCGGAGGAAGGCGAAAAACCTCCAGGGCTACTGCCAATCTACCCTGGAGGAAAATTCCTTCCCGACCCCAAATATGGCGATCAGCAGAACCCCGAGCATACAGGCAAGATTCTCTAGCCAGACCCTCATTTTACCAGCGATGGCCAGATCATGTCTCCAAATCCCTATATGCATAATACTGTCCCTTATGAGGGAAGATCTCAATTATAATCTTGCACAAACATCTCTACAGCTGGAGCCCCAGGACATGGAAGCACCAGAACAAGTGAACTTGCTGCTTTCAGGCAGCAGTAATGCCAATGTTCCAGGAGAGCTCCACAGGTCCAACCAACAGTGCAGAGCACTGCTAAGACTAACTGAACAGTGTTTGTAAATTTTCTTAATAGATTGGTTATAAGTGTTTGAAATTCTGCATTATATTAATGTTGACTGTTAATTGATTATTGTTATGTTTGGCTGGGGAAGGAAGAGGTGGTGAACTGTACTTTTAAGTTGAAACTGGTTGTGAAACATTGGCTGATGTTGTGCAATGCTGATCAGTTAGAACTCAGACAATGAATGAATCAGACCTCTGTGAGACCCCCTGGCTCTGAGTGTTTACTGAACACCACAAAAGCTTCTCCTCATTCCCCACGGGAAGACAGGAAAATCTGTCTGTCACTCTTGCTCCTGCTGTGCTGAACAGGTGTTCTGAACAGACACTGCTAAGTGGCAGTGGATCACCGCCAGCTGATGCAGCACTGGCTAGATTGTCTTTTCAGACGCCATTATAGAAAAAGATTGGAGTTTGTGGACACTAGCAAATATATCTTCGAGGGATTCAAAGGCTGGGGCTCCGAGTACCAAAAAATCATCTGAAGATCCAGGGTGAAGGCAATGGTCGACAACTTCACTCCTGTGGTGCAACTGGACCTTACTACAATAAGGGTAAAGCTCATCTGTGCCTCAGACAGAGCTTTCTCAGGGGCCAGTCTGAGATTACAGAATGAACTCCCCCCAGGAACTAAGACCATCACAAATTTCACCACCTTCTTCTCCAAGTGCAAGGTGCATTTCTTTGACCTTACCTTCTCTAACATAAATAGAGCTATGTATTGATCCATCTATACAATCCAACCAAACAAAACATTCCATGGGGCACACTTCCCTACCCTGCGATAACCAATGATATGTGACAGATGTCAGTCACATTGCTTAATCCAGTACTGGAATGTGCTCAGATGCAGAGACTAGAACAAAATAGAAGAGAATAGCTACAAGTGATTCTATGCAGTTACAGACTGCAGAACAGCTTATAGTCAACCTTTGGGAAGCTGCCATGAATTAGACCAACTTCTGGCTCCCCTAATTTATGCTTTGAACCACATTAACACAGAGCAACCTAGAATCTCCAGGATGCAAATGTGGCATGAAACCATCTTTTCCCCTTTTTCCATCTGGGCTGTGCCTTCTGCGCTGCACTTCCAGGAAATGCAGCACAGAATTTCATCCTCTCTTTCCCATTTCATGGCTTGCAAATTCTGTTTCCCCCCAAAGAAGTGCATGTTTTCCTCCTCCGCGAAGGAACTCCCCCTTTAAAAGGACACCATTAACTTGAAATTAATCAATTTATACAAATGGTTAAAAGAAGTTTCAGGTACCATGCTTGTCTCTGTGTGTCACTGACAATTTTTGTGATTTTACAATAGTATTTTCCTGTTTTTATATCTCCTCTCCCTTTTGCTGTGTGAAAGACCCACATAAGCAGAAGGAGAAACTGATTAAACAGAGGAGATGATAGTAAAACTGACTATACACACGCCATCAAAGGTAGAAGTGAGCATTTTTTCACTCATGTTTCATTTATATACATCTTAGGCATTACTTGTAAAGCAGGGGGTACAATATTTTCATTAAAAAAGTGTGATTTTTAGATTGCCAATGTCCCTGACCTTACTGTCTTCTGATGACATTACCACAATCCACATCAGACAGGGCATAATACAGACTTGCTCCTTCTATACCAGGCATCAAGAGTCTTTTTTGTAAAGTGGATAGCAACCCTAGGATATATCTATAGTCCCAATGGGTATACAGTCAAGGATGAAAGAGAACCAGGGATACATACTTTGGGTTCATATGTATTCCCTTTGGAAAGGCACCCTGCTTCCAAGTTTGATTAGTTTAGACTTTTGCCTGGAGGTGAAACAGTTAGGCATTCAACATGTGTGCCTTTCCGAGTATATAATACATTCCTGCATATTATATATACATTCCTGCATCTCAAACATGCCATTTCTCCTATGTGTATTACAGAAGCTTTGCCAGTAACAGGTGTTAACACAATCATTTAACTGACTTGCTCTTACTGTCTAATGTACAAGATTTATAATTTTTTCTATTTTTTTTTTCATCAAATACAGAACTGGTGAAAGGCGCCAGATTCATACCCCTATGGAATGACGTCCTCCATTTACCTACTGAGCAGGTTCAGCACAGGCAACAGGAAATGTTTCTCCAACACTCATGATCTGCCAGTGTGCCTGAGTCCAGCCTTGGAGGGAACAGTGCTAGGGGTCAGACAGGAGTTCAGCCTCTATGGCCTTCTCAGTCATTGCTCCTTGCTAAGACTGCAAATAAAACACCAATTAGTGTGTATTGTGACAGGTGATTTTTTTTTAACGTGGATACTTGTCCACTAGCAAATAGAAAGAGACTCCAACTCATTTCACACAGGTCAATGAACAATCAAAAGGCATCAGCTTTCAGGTATTGCTGACGTAAGCTGGATTTGAAATGGTGGGCAAGAAATAAATGTCTGAGAGACTTGTTACCAGTTCCCTGATCCACTCAGCCTCCTAGTCCTTCTTTTAAAATCACTTTTCCTCAACCTTTCTTACCTATTTAGAAAAAAAAAAATGACGATACAGAATTTTCAGGACAGTTTAAATCATTTCCTTTCTGTCTACTTGAGTGAGGGGAGAGGGACACAGAGCAATGAGAGAAAAATTGAGGCAGACAGAAAAAGAGACTGAAGAGCAGAGAGCAGCTGTACATGAGTTATACAAATTATACAATTTTATGCAATTGTTATTCAAAATACAACTCGCACTTTCCAGTTGGCCAATGTAAGCAACTGTGGCTGGTGGGTCTGACAGTGACGGGAACCATGCTGAGAGGATAAGGCCATCGATTGGAAGAGGAGTATGGGAGCATTCAGTACAGCTATCTACAATGCTAAGGGGTTAATCATCAGATTTTTGATCAGTTTCCTATTTTACAGGTTAGCAGTGGAGCAAATGACCCAAGATCCTCTTTCCTTGTAAATAAAGAAATGCAGAAAATGTATGATGTGTCAGCAGAATTACCTCTTCAAAACTTTAGGTAAGGAATCAACAGTTCTTTAAAGCCGCAGTATTTATGAGCTCCTAGAAGAGCAGTCTGCTTGAGATTCAGCATTTCTATAAGACATGTAGGGTCCTTCACTTTCTGTTTTTATTTTATTTAATTTTTCCCAGGAATTTATCAGTGTTTATTACCACAACAACAAAAACAGGTGAAAATTGGTGGAAAAACTATTAACTTTTCATGGTAAATATCGGGGTTTATTTTGGCAGACAGAAGGACAGGGGGGGAAAGTATTCAGTAGATTAATGCTTTGATGAATAGAATTCAATGTGGTTTGCTGCAGAACTAAAACAGAACTCAAAACACAATGCCACCTCTGAGTTTAAGAAAACAATACATCTCTAATCCCCAAATAAAACTTTTCATTTGAATAAACAGTTTACTGTTGTAGACTTAGAACTATTAGCCTATAAATATTTACATTTAATAATTGGGCCACACAATTTGCAGTGCATACACTCAACTTCATCCTTTTCTCCTGTTTTTGTTTTTTTAAAACTTTCAAATACTTCCTTGTGTTCTGAAACATATCCTGATACAGATTTTCATTTTCTTCCCATTTTAGTGTGTCAAATCTGTAAACCATTATCTGCTAACAGCTTGAAGTGTGTATGTGGTGGACATGAGATTCATCAGTAACTTCAAAGCTTGTGTGCATGCCTGTTTGTTTATTGTGTGTATCTTCTAGACTAATACATAGCCTTACTTCAACAGGCAGCTTTGCATATACGCACAGACTAATGTATTATCGTAATACATATATCTCATGCAATGTATTGTACTTTCCTAATAAAACAACTTATTTTTTTTATATTTGAATGATACAAAAGTAGGGTGAAAATCACAAAAAAATGAATAATACTTTTCGTAAAACCCAGGATTTTTAAAAAAATCGGTTTAAACTGAAAACAAAGAGGCTTAAAAACACGCTACCTGAGCTCCGACAGCAGATTAGTACAATCTATTATATGATATGGGAAGCAACATTCTGTACTACTTAGAAAAGGGGACTGTGACCCAATGCCTACATCGTACTCTTGGCTCTGCCATTGACTTGCTGCGTAGCTTTGGACTGGTCACTTCACTTGCCTGTGCTTGGTTTCCCAATCTGTAATATGGTCAGGGTCCATTTCAGAAATTTGTTGGAATTGTGTCCCACCAATGTCACAAAACAGAGGCCAAATGGAATATTAGATCCTGGCTAAATATGAGAAGGCAAAACTACTCCATAAAGTAGTACTAAAAAAACAGTGCTACTCCCAGGGTCAGACCCAAACACGTAGCTGTTCTGAGCCTATTTCAACATGGTGTCAATTCAACAAAACAATCAAGAATGTGCTTAACTTTAGTGGGATCTGACTTCAGTGAAACTTAAGCAGATACTTAAAGCTAAGTATATGCTTTAGTACTTTGCCGAATCAGAGCCTAAATTATCCCCAGCCCTAACTGCTGTACTGTAGCTTGCCCCTTTTATTAAAAACTCTTTTTGTTGGGTTATTTATTGTAATTTTTTTATTTAATTCTATGTTGTTTATTAATAAACCATTTTGGATCTTATTATATGTCCTTTTTTCTTCCTCTTTCCTTTCTATATTACTTTATTTTTATATACCGTATCTTGATATATCTCTTTGTCCATTTTTCGGTGGCCATTTTCCCTTGTTCTTATTTTTCTAAACTGAGTAATAATTGTTCCTTCTACTCCCTCCATCTCTCTCCCTCTCTCTCCCCTCCTCTGGACCCTCTTCCCAATCTCTCCCCTGCTCTGCTCCTGGACACCATGTCTAATCTCTCTCCTACTACTACTCCCAAGAAATAATTATATATGGTGGGAAAGGATCTTGGAAGAGTCTTTTGGGAGGGGAAGATGAGGTCTCTAGGAAGGGAGTCTGTGAAAGGGGTCACTAGAGGTGGTAGGAAGGAGGTCAGAAGTCTGGGTGAGCCAATGAATGGGGAAAGCCTATCAGGCTCACACCAATTGCAGAGGAGTAGAGAAAAGTTAGATGGGGGGACTACAGTTGCGAGGGGGGAGGAAGAAGTGGCTATAATGGGATGCAGATCTATCCTGTTGGTCATACTCATAGAGTATGTCTACACTGCAGGGTTTCAGAGTCTAGGCTCCAGCTTGAGCCTGAGGTCTGGTCTATACTACCCGCCTGAATCGGCGGGTAGAAATCGACCTCTCGGGGATCGATTTATCGCGTCCCGTCGGGACGCGACAATCGATCCCCGAATCGGCGCTCTAACTCCACCAGCGGAGGTGGTAGTAAGCGCCGCCGACAAAAAGCCGCAGAAGTCGATTTTGCCGTCGTCCTCACAACGGGGTAAGTTGGCTGTGATACGTCGAATTCAGCTACGCTATTCACGTAGCTGAATTTGCGTATCTTAAATCGACTCCTCCCTGTAGTGTAGATGTAGCCTGAATGTCTACACTGCAATTTTTAGCCCCACAGCTCAATCCCCATGAGCCTGAGTCTTGGTGCCATGGGTTTTTTATCACAGTGCAGACATATCCATAGACTTTAAGGCCAGAGGGGACCATCATGATCATCTAGTCTGACCTCGTGCAGGCCGCAGAACCTCAGCACAGTATTGGGGTCTGTGGGAAGAAAACAGCAGCGTTGTTTTTGCTGACTCCCCCGTGCTGCTTTTCACTGTAGGACGGGCCCTGTGCCAGCATATTCCATGGGGGCAGGAGTGCATGATGCAGCACTGAAGACATAATCTTATGCTGTCTAATGAATCCTGACTGGGGCTAATAACCCTTGTCTTCCTGGGCAAAGCACTGCAAGACTGCTGGATCAAAGGTGATGTAGAAGGGCAAAGTTATTATCAATTATTCACTAAAGAAAACTTCCTGCAAGGCTGCATGTTTGCTGAGGATGCCAAAGGGATCAGGCGTATGACTCTCAGCCAGGACAACCAGCGGCATTTCAAAAAGGACCAGTTGTCCTAACACCGAGCATAACTTCCACAGCAGTCCCCTTGCTTCCACTGCAGCACTATTATCTACTCTTGGGTGAAATACATTTTCCCTGGCTAATTTTCCCTATCTTCAAGATGGGGAAAGTAAGTTAAAGGTTTTCTCAACAATCACACTTTGATGCTAACTACCTCTTCCCAAAATTCCCACAGTTACCCGTTATCCACTCTATAGCCTATGTAGGACCATAGGAATTGCCATACTTATTCAGATCAGCAGCCTATTTAGCCTAGGATTCTGTCTCTGACAGCTGCCCGTAACAGATGCTTCAAAGGAAAGTGAAAAACCACCATAGTGGACAGTTATGGAATAACTTTCACAGGGGAAGTTCCTTCCTTGCCCTATTAGTCAGTAGTTGGCTTATGCCCTGAAACAAAAGGATTTATGAAAATCAAACTTATAATGTCATGGTTGCAACCTTAATGATATTCAAGCTACGGTCTTTCTCCATAATTAGGAGCATCAATTATGTTCCTGCAGCATTTAAAAGGTCTGCATGGACTCCTGCAAATGTTGCTTTTCATCTTATGAAAGTTTATCCTTGAAGGGCCCCAGTTTTCCACTTGCTACAAGCTCCCACTCCTCTCTTCAGATGAAAATAAGTCTGGGGTCCTTTTGTCTGCATTCATGCTCAACTGGCCCAGTCTATATGGTGTTTTTCAATAGAATAGGCTCAGGGATAGAGCTATCAGTGTATCAGCTCTAATCCTAGGTAGGAATTGTATCCTCCTCACTCCTGGCTTGATTTCAGCTGGCAAAGTCCATACTGGACCTGAATCAACCACCTTGAGCAGTATTTTACTCAGCAATTAGTACCATTTGGTCTACTTCCACAGTGGGGTACTACTTATTGCAAGTAAGGGTGGCCGAATTGGGCCTAGAGGCAAGAGGAGGGAAGAGAGAGGACTAAGCACTATTCAGCTCATGAAATAATTTGTTTAAAGTATTCTGAGCAGGAGTTTTTATGTGCTAAAGTCTTTTCATCATATAAATGTTACATGTATAAAACTGTACGTGCTAATTTACTTTCATTACGTGTGAAAACATATATGCATAACACTGCATGTGACAGTAAGACTTCAGCATGTAACAAATTATTCACCAAAACATTAATGTGCTAAATCATGCCTGATCCTCCATCCCATCTGGCAGAGGCCTTCCCATCAAAAGAAAGCATGAGATCCCAAACCTGCACTCAGTGGATCTTTTTTCTAAGCCTCCTATCCTTTGATATTTTAAATGGAGTCTTTTTCTGTTTCTTGGGTTGTTATCTTGTATGAATTTTTTCCAGCTCTGGCTTTAATAAATAAGGGGCAGATTATGGAAGGAGCTCTGGAAAGTCTCCTTTGACACTTTCTGTAACCAACACAAAAGATGCTCAGGGATTTGGGAAGAGAATAGAGGATGGGTTTACAGTATGGAAATGGTTGAGGAATCCCCTGGATTAACACACGAGCCAGCAAAATAATGGCCACTCATAATCAATATCTCTTGAATGGAAAATCTCATCACTAGAATTCCATTTGCCCCTTTGCCCCCACTGAGTGGAATGATCTATTAAATCTTTGGATCCTAGGGACCATTCAGGGGCAGTGTGAAAGCCTCTGGGCAGGAAGGGAATGAATGTTGAAAACATTACAGGCAGTGAAACATATGTGAACGTTTTCACAGCTTTACCCCTTCCTGTCGGCTCACTCAGCAGCTCTGGAATGAGATGGGATTGGGGACAGAGAATTGGAGGATGGCACTCTGTCTGACGGATTGGCTGTGAGGGCCCAGGAATTGCATGGCCATAGGAAGCTTAATAGGCCTGAAATAGTTTGGGACAACAGATGTATGAGAGCAGAAAGCACATAGCACAATGACTAATATAATCATCATTAAAATTTGTACAATACACTGTACTGCCAGCTACAACCACCTGTACTTTCTCAGTGCATGTAACACAGGAGAATACAGTCTCATTACCTGACAGTAAACAGGGCAACCTACCGACCATGCAGTGTCTTTTCCAATAAAATTTGAAAATTGACTGTTTTTACTTATTGTGAAGGTGATCTTTCTGCATAAGGTGGAACACAAAAGCACCCAAGGTCACACTCCAGTGAGTCCCAGCCACTCACCTGCCTGCCAACTCTGCAGCAATACGCGTTCCATCTCCAGGACGACGGTGTGAGTTTTGGAGGCTCCATGCCTCATTTAGCCCTGGTAATGGCCTAATTGGGTTGGAAAAATGCAGGAGCAGGAGCGTGATAAAAACCAGCTTTGCTGTGCTTATTTAAGCCATCGGAAAAAAAGAAAAGAAAAAACATTTCCCACTTTGACCAGCTATTTATTCATCTATCTCTGTTTATAATTATCCTGATCCTGGTGCTGCCACTGGCAGGGCTAACATCATAAGCAAGTGAGCCAGCAGGAAAGGGGCAAAGCCATGAAGTTTTCATATATATTTCACTTCCTATAATGGTTTCCACAGTAATATATCCCCCTCTCTCACCTACAGGCTTTCACTCCGCCCCTGAATGGTTCCCAGTAGCCATAGAGTTAATGGATGATTTCATTAGATGTGTGGGAGGAGAACTAAGGGAATTCTAATAAGAGTTACTGCCATTCAAGACACAGATCCATTTTGACATCTCATATAGTGAGCCAGAAGTTCCACCATTTCTATTCCATAGTTCCACACTCTATTCTCTTCTCAAGGTACACCTTCCCTAGCCCAGATACTGTGTGCTGGTTATTCAAACACTTCAAAGAATGCACCATGCTGTCCTCTCCAGAACTCCCCCCATAATCTGCCCTTTATTCTATAAATCCAGAAATGCAGAAAATGCACACACACAAACCTAAGAAAGAAAAAAAAAGGAAATAGTCTATTTCTAAATACCAAAGGACAGGAGATCTCAGCATATGCTAAGCTATTCTCAACAAGTATCTGGATGCAAAACCAGCAGTGGAGCAAGCTTGCTGAATAAGATTTGCTTTTACACACACACACACACACACACACACGCCATACTTTTAGCTCTATTTGAGCCTTTAATACCAGTCATCACAGGGTTCTGGTGACTTTTCCTTAATTATGGAACCCTGTGGCCCCTAGAAAGGCCCTAGCTTTTTGATGACTCTATTCTTTATTTTTAGAGTTAGGATCCCAGAGGACTGTTTTGGGTAGCTGCTTATCTTCTTGGAGAGCAATCTGGCAGGAGGTTCTGTCTCCCCTCATATTCAGTGACTGAGGAACTAGAGAGTGGAGTTGGGTGTATGTGTGCATAGCACACCAGTATCCAAAAGTGCTTTCTTCCATCTCCAGATGGGTCCCTTTTCTTTTGGTGTAGGATTTTTTTTTAACCAATTAATGGTAAATCAGAACAGGATGTTCTGAATCTAAGATAAAAGTGTCCACACACAGCTTTCCACTAAAATAACCAAAAAGATGAATTAAAGCTGAATTAGTTGTTTTGGTGCATCTTTGTGTCGAGACCAGGATTATTCACTTAAACTATCCCTCTGGGGACTACTGTAGGACAATTCCCCAAAGGACATCCTCTTGTCCTTTGTCCAATCTAATGTAAAAGTCCAAAGCATTAGTCTCCCACCATTTCCTCTGGGAGATTGCTAATACAGTTTGATAAAGCTCACTAATAGAAATTCTTTACTCATGTCTTTTTGTTCACTGCCCTCCTGTTCCTAGTTACATTTTTTGGCTTCCCATAAAGAATCTCTTTTCCTCCCTGGTGTTTACATCCTTCCAATCCCTGTGGACAGTTATGATTTCTTCCTTTGGTTGTCATTTGGCCAGCTTAGATATATTTAATATTAGGTTTTCCAAAGCCCTAACGGACAAACAAAATAGTGTGCTGTCTTCCTGGAGTGAAGACAAGCCATGTGCCTGCAAGACTAGATGGGGTTTTGAACACGGGAGACAAGGCTCCATTGGTTATGACATATAATAACACAAATGACATAGCTTCAGGTAATAATTCACAGATCGCTGAAAACTTCAGAGAGCTAAGAAGGGAGCTAAAGGAGAGGAAAGTACGGGTAATCTTGGAAAGCCTTTCTATCCCATGAGCAAGAGAAGACAAATAACAGAAGATACTAAAAATGAACTGTTGGTTAGGTACGTGAAAATACAAAGACTAGACCACCTGCTATGGAGACAGGAGGATGTCTGGCTTAGCCACCATCTCAGCAGAAGGGGAACAATCTCCTGATGACAGACTAGCTAGACTAGTTGGATGGGTGTAAAACTAATAACAAAAGAGTAGAGTGTTAAGGGGATAAACATAGTAGAAATACACAACCATAAAACTCTTACTCAAGGTATCATAAAGAATGTAATATAATGAATCAAGTGATGTAAGAAAATAAATCCTTCAATTGTGTATATACCAATGTTAAAATCTTGAGTAATAAACAAGAATAATTAAGAGTGCTCATTTCTGAGAAGATATTTGATATAACTGGCATTATTGAAACCTTATTGGAGGATTCACATGACTGGAATGTTAAAATCAGGAAGGACAAAGTGGTCAGAAGGGGAGGTGGGGTGGTATTTTACATTAAAGATACACTATCCTGCTTTAGCATTATTGACAATTCAGAAGTGTAGGTTTTGGAATGCTTATGGATCAGTGTTCCAAGTGATAACGCACAAGATGTGATATTGATGGGGGGGGTTTGCAATAGACCATGAGATGCGGGAACAGGATAAGCAGCTTCTTAAAAATATATCTATAATGTGAAATAAAAACTGCATTAACATGAATAATTTAAATCTGGGGGACATATACTTACTCATGCTTTCATAAGTAAAACCTTTTCTAAAAATTATAGATGAAAACTAATATAAAAATTCATACCTAACTTAGGGTTATTCTATATTATAACTCCTTCTGATGGATAAAAATGAACTGATCACTGCACTAATATTTAGTGGTTGCATAAGTGCAAGTTATCATGACCTAGTTGTATTTGTTATGTGCAAATTAACTATTATCCTGACCAGTTATATATAAATTTGGTACTTTAAAAGGCCAAACAATAATGAGCAAAACTGATTTTAAACAAAACTGTATGAATTATAATTGGGAGATGCTTAAGAGAACTTTATGCCATAAACACTCACAATGCTACCATCTTGAAAGAAGTCTTCTTCCATTAAAAATGCCATCCTTGTTAAGAAGACATGTGAAAGCAGCAATAAACAATATGAAAATATATAACAAATGGAAAAATAAGGACGTTGATAGCAGTGACTACAAATCAGCAGTAATGAAATGCAGACAATTGATAAGGGAAGCTAAAGGCATCAATTAAACCTCTATGGTCAGTCAGTAGCGTAAAGACAATAAAAATGTATTTAAAAATATATCAGGAACAAAAGAAACCCTAGCAATTGTATAGGTCCAGTACTAGACAGGGATAGTAAAATCATCATCATTATCAATAATAGTGATCATAATAATTAGTACTAGCTGAAAGCCTGTGCTGTCACACAAGCCTTGAGGGAGAGAAGACTTTGTATCACTAAATAGTGATTTCTCTGGCTGAGTGAGTGAGTGATCTCTGCATTTCTTCTTGTCAAGAAAGGTGGCAGCCACAACACTGGACCTCAACAGTGATGATATTAGCTTGGCAAAGTATGGGGCTGAAGGTCTACAGGGGTTTTATTGAAAGAGCTGAATGGCAACTGAGCCTAGTTCTGCTGCATGACAGTGCCACAACCACTCTCAATCCCTTTCACTCCTCTTATTCATTTCTGTCTCCATTGTAGAGTTAGTCAGAAAAATTTGAATGATCCAAAATTTTGATGAGTGGGGGAAAAATTGAAAAAAATGTCATGAGACTTTTTCTGAGTTTTGATCATGTCTGCTCAATTGTACTTCAAGCATTCTTTCTGTTTTTACAAATGAGCAGACCTGCCACTTTAACCTTTGTCCTCTGGGATAATGTTGTTGAACTGGGACATTTTGATAGGTGTATTGTGATGCTGCTTTGCCATATTACAGCCATGAGGATATTTTAAGACATAGTGGCCTGAAAAACACAGATTGTCCCGTCAGAATAAGAAATGCTGTTTGAAAGAAGGGGCCCTACAAAGTCCTAAAGAATCCCACCTCTACCTATATGTTGGCTCGCATCTACCCCTGCTTACCCTTCTGCTCCCTACCATAGGCGCCAACTTCTGCTCCCGCTGGTGGGTGGTTGACCCCCCTCTGCCCCCGTCCCCGCTCCAACTCCACCCCTTCCATGAGGCCCTGCCCCACCCCCATTCCAACCCCTTCCCCAAAGTCCCCGCCCCAACTCCACCCCCTCCCTGCCCCTATTCCGATTCCTTCCCCAAATCCCCTCCCCGGCCCCGCCTCTTCCCCTGAACGCGCCATGTTCCCTCTCCTTCCCCTCCCCTCCAGGAGTGGCCAAACAGCTGTTTGGCGGTGGCCGGGCAGGAAGCACTGGCAGGTAGACAGAGGAGCAGGGACGCAGCACACTCAGGGGAGGAGGAGGAGATGGGGCGGGGGGAGGACAGCTTGGCTGCGGTGGGTGCAGAGCACCCACTAATTTTTCCCCGTGGGTGCTTCAGCCCTGGAGCACCCACAGAGTTGGTGCCTATGCTCCCTACTCTCATCTGAGTCCTCTCACCTGACTGCTCCCTTAATTTCCTTCTCCCACTCTTGATTGCACACTTTCTATCACACTACCTTCTTTGCTTGAAATGGTCTCCCTCTTCTTGTTCCCTTGATCTCTCAATTCCCTTCTTCAAGCCCAGTCCTTCAATGAGTCTTTCCTCAATAGAGTGAGTGGTCTCTGCACACCCTCCCCTGTCTGAGCTGTTGTTTTGTATTTTGTCTAATCTGAGTTTAAGTTTAAGCACTTTGTGCCAGGAACCATGACTTATGATTTATTAGGTAAAGCCAACATGCAAGTGGCATAACATAAATGTCTCATCATCAGTAAAACGGCAACATGGTGACATGATTTTCTTGCAGACTTTAAACTTCAGTTGCTGAGAGACTAATTTATTTCACAGCAGAACAGTCACCATTTAGTTGATTAAGCAATTTTTTTTAAATGGGAAAAGGATCAGAAAAATAACTGAAAAATGGACACTACTACTATCTGTTCCTTGTATTTACTAGCTCGCATCCACTTAATTTACTGACAAAGGAAATTTTTCCTATAGAGTCAGCAGAGTGAGCATTGAAGTCCAGGCTCCATGTGTATTTGCCTTGAGCATAATCAAAAAACACAGATGAGTTCAGACTCTAGAATGCTTATACTGTGGGTGATACTGTATTGAAGCAGAACAAACCCTGCTTGATTTTCAGATAACTGGCTGAATTTGCACTGTCAGCAATGGTGAGAAATCTTGTTTTGACATGTAAACCGAGTAGAGCAAAGACAAAGCCGCTGAAGAAGAAGAAATATGGTATAACAAGTGGTCATTTTACTGACTTTTTATTTTTCTGACAATTACCACACTTAAAATGGAAACTGCAGCCACTGCTTTGAAAACTGATTCTACAGCCATTCCAGAGCTCCTCATTAAAGTTCTACAGTATTTTGTCCTTTTTGTTTAACTACAAAGATTGAATTCTCAGAATGTACCATGTCAAATCCATCTCTGCCATGTCCTGAAGCAAAGACCAATGAATTTAGAAGCAGTGGAAGTATCATATGAGTTAAAGAGAAATAACCCTTAAAATTGACCTGCTAAGAAGGGGTGGGGGGAAGCCTCCCCCCCCCCTTTACTCCTTCTTATTGCTGTAGAAAGAAGGCCTAAATATATGAAGGTATTTTATGTTAGAAATTCAGGATCTGTGTATTCTGAAAAATGCGATGGAGATTCTGGAGGGCTAGTGAAATGATGACATTATAATAGTCCAGAAAGTTAAAATTTAGCAACTGAGAAGGGGAAAGGATTTTTAGTCAGATTGTTTGAACTCTTTGTTTTTTGTTTCCAGCTATTTAACTTCAATGACTAATTCAGACAAAATTAAGGTGTAAGAGCTCAAAAATGACACCTTAGACCCATAGCAGGTTCTCTAGGAAAGAGCACACTTTACTTTCCTGATATTTCTAATGATAAAAAGAGGAAAATATATTTTTGGGAAAACAAAACGTTCCAGTCCTTCTGGTAAGACAGGCACAAACCCAATGTTAGCATTATATTCTGTTTCCAAGCCTCAAAAAAACAGTGGGGAAAAAACACTACTGTCTAGGAGACTTTAATTAAAAGATGTTGCACTGAGCAGATACTTTGAGAAGGGCTGTCAGCTAGTGGTTGGAGCATCGGGCTGGCAGTTAGGGGATATATGTATACATTTTTGTTTCATGCTCAGCCACTGACTTGCTGTGTGATCTCAAGTAAGTCATACGGCACCTCCGTTTAATAACTGGGGAACTTAAGGTGCCATGTGACTTACTTCTCTCTGTGGCTCTTATCTGAACCCTCTCCAGTTTATCAACAACTTTTTCGGGCAACCGCTGCTGAAATACTGTGTCCAATTCTGGTTCCACAATTCAAGAAAGTTGCTGATAAACTGGAGAGGGTTCAGAGAAGAGCCACGGGGAATGATTAACACATTAGTAACCATGCTTGATAGTGATAGACTCAAGGAACTCAATCTATTTAACTTAACAAAGAGAAGGTTAAGGGGTGACTTGATTGTAGTCTGTAAGTACCTACATGGAGACCAACATTTAATAATGAGCTCTTCAATCTAGCAGAGAATGGTATCATACGATCCAGTGGCTGAAAATTGAAGCTAGAAAAATTTAGACTGGAATTAAGGCACAGATTTTTAACTGAGAGAGTAATTAACCATTGGAACAAGTTACCAAGGGTCACGGTGGATTCTCCAGCACTGGCAATTTTCAAATTAAGATTGAATTTAAAAAAAAAAAAAGATATGCTCTAGTTCAAACTGGAATTAATTCAGGGTAGTTCTATGGCCTATGTTATGCAGGAGGTCAGACTAGATAATCACAGTGGTCCCTTCTGGCTTTACAATCTATGAATATATCTCACTGGGGAGGTGGGAGGGAGCGTAGAAGAAGGTTTAATTAATGTTAGTAACTTGCAGGAAGGGCAAAATATTATCATCAAAATTGTGGAAAAAGAATATATGATACTTTATCCTTCCCTCCAAGAATCTCAGAGATCTGTACAAATAATACTGTATTAAGTTAACCCTCAAAACACCACAGGGAAATAAATAGATCTTTTCAACAGTTTGCATCTGGGAGTATATAATGAGCAAGCTGTTGTCTGCAAGTCTCATTTAATGCCTTTATATTCATGATTTGATTTTAAAATGTGTAATTTTTTATTTCCCAAGAGTTAAATGAACAAAAATATGTGCTATTTCACGTCAGCCCTTCTCCAGCCCTTGACCTTCATGTAGCAGCTACAACTGAGCCTTTAGATCCAATGTCTGTGTTTGGAGGTATCTTGGACATATTTGAAAATTAGTTCTTCTCCCAACTTTTTTTTTTAAAATGCATGAAACTGCCCTTCATTTTCTCAACACCATTCTTCTTCACAATACTGAATTAGACAAATTCTGGAAATATCACCTCCTCTAGTTCACCTAGAGGAAATCAATGTGCTGCAGGGCCAAACGAAGGTGCAGTATCGGCTAATAATACTTTTTAGTATTAGTATTTACACAGAACTGATTAATATACTTTGCAAACGTTACATACTGAATTTTCACAGCAGCCATATGCAATGGATAATTAATCATTAGGACTCTCATTTTGCAGATGGAGAAATTCAGGCCAAGAGATTATATCACTTGGCCAAGTCCTCAGAGAGAGTCAGTGTCTGAGCCAGCACTGGAACTCGGAGTCTCTCTGTCTCACTCCCATGTTCATACCACCAGACTACCGCACCTCTGGGGCGACAGTCATTAGAAAAAGGGTGGAAAATGAAAAGAAAGAAAATGAGCAGAAGGGTTATCTCACAGGATGGAATGAAGAAAACAGAGCGAAATGGGGAGACAGGGAGACAGAAAGAGTAAAAGGAAGGACAATAGAGCAGCAGTATTCCACAAGAGCACCACAAAGAGTCTACACAGGAGCATTGGAATTGTCAGAGTGGATCAGACCCATGGCCCATCTAGACTTGAATCCTGACTCTGACAGTGAATAGCACCAGATATTTCAGAGGAAGGTGCAAGAATCCCTACAGTAGGCAGATGTAGGATAATTTATCTCCTACATCAGGATTTCCCACTAGCCTCTAGTTGTTAGAGATTTGCTGAAGTCCTGAAGCATGAAGTTTAATGTTTTTCCCCCTAAATTTATATCAGCATTAACGCTAGATATTCTTGTTATTATTGATATAAACATCCAATACCTTTTTTAGATTTTGCTAAATTCTTCTCTTCAATGACATCCTGTGGCAATGAATTCCATCGTTTATTTTTGTATTTTGTGAAAAAGTATTTCCTGTTACCAGTTTTGAATTTGCCACCTTTCAATTTCATTAAATGTCCTCATGACAGGGGTGATTTAAAGCCCTATGCCTGAAAGGATAAGACCTCTATACCCCAGGGGAGTTTAGGTAAGAAGGAACAGGACCTAGGAAAGGGTTCATGAAACTGACAGGTTCTTAATTAGGACACCTTTGTGTCACCTGGGAAAGAGGTGTGTCTGGTCCTAACTGGGAATCTCTTGATACAGCTGAGAAAGGTGTCTGTGAGGGCAGGCCTATAGAGAAAGCCTGCAGCATACTGGGAAGTGTGAGAGCCAGGCCAGAAACAGAGAGGTCTGGGTGGCAGGAGGCCTGGGCTCCCAGCTTAATAGGAAGCCTTAGAGAGGACAAGGGGCTGAGCCTGAAAGAGGAATTGGGAGACTCTCAATGTGGTGAGCCTGACACAGGGTCTTGTAAGGGATTAAGAGTATGTCTACACGTAAAACGCGACAGCAGCATAGCTGCGCCATCGTAGCGCTTCAGAGTAAATACTATCTACACCAATGGGAAGGGTTCTGCTGTCGGCAGAGGTAATCCACCTCCCGGAGAGGCAGTAGCTAGGTCGATGGAGGAATTCTTCTCTCTACACCAGTGGATTTTTCACGCCCCAGAGAGACAAAGCTATACTGATGTAAGTTCCTAGTGTAGACCAGGCCTAAGACACTGGAACAGGACTTTTCAGGGTACTCAGCCAGAGTGTGAGATATTTGAGTGAGTTTTCATAGATTCCGAGGCCAGAAGGCCCATTGTGATCATCTACTCTGACCTCCGGTGTAACACAGGCCCACAGACCTCACCCCAAATAATTCCTAGAGCACATCTTTTAGAAAAACAGCCAATCTCGATTTAAAACTTGTCTGTGATGAAGAATCCGCCATGACCCTGGCTAAATTGTTCCAATGGTTAATTACCCTCACTGTCAGCCTTATGCCTTATTTCCGGTCAAAATTTGTTTAGTTTCAACTTCCAGCCACTGGATCATGTTATACCTTTCTCTACTACACTGAAAATACCATTATTAAACATTTGTTCCCCATGTAGGCATTAATAGACTGTAACCAAATTACACCTTAACCTTCTCTTTGTTAAGCTAAATAGCTTTTGAATCCATAGACACTGACTGTGGGTGCTCCAGGGAGCACCCATGGAAAAAAAAATTAGTGGGTGTTTAGCACCCATCGGCAGCCAGCTCCACCCTTCCAGCGCCTCCCATCTGCCAGCGGCCCCTCCCTCCTAGCGCCTTCCGCTCACAGCAATCAGCTGTTCTGCGGTGTGCAGGAGGAAGGGGAGAGTAGCAGGGATGGCGCACACTCAGGGGAGGTGGCGGAACTGGGAGGGAAGAGGCAGGGCGGGGCAGAAGAGGTGAGGTGGGGTGGGGCCTTGGGGGAAAGGGTGGAGTGGGGGCAGAGCCTGGAGCTGAGCAGGGTTGAGCACCACTGGGCAAAGGAAAAAGTCGGCGCCTGTGTTTGAATGAATCACTGTAAGACATGTTTTCTAATCTTTTAATCATTCTCATGGTTCTTCTCTGTCCCCTCTACAATTTACCAACATTCTTCTTGAATTGTGGACATCTGAACTGGACACAGCATCCAAGCAGCAGTCGCACCAATGCCAAATACAGAGGGAGCTCATGTTCAGCAGATTATCCACCATGATTGTCAGGAACTCAACTGCCTCAAGCTCAGTTGCCTGGCAACCCAATGAGCTCAGTTGGGCCCAATAAACCATCACTAAGGATATGTCTACACTATGAAATTAGGTCGATTTTATAGAAGTCGATTTTTAGAAATCAATTTTATACAGCCAATTGCGTATGTCCACACTAAGCGCATTAAGTCGGCGGAGTGCCTCTTCACTACCACGGCTATCATCGACTTATGGAGCAGTGCACTGTCGGTAGCTATCCCACAGTTCCCGCAGTCTCCACCGCCCATTGGAATTCTGGGTTAAGCTCCCAATGCCTGATGGGGCAAAAACATTGTTGCGGGTGGTTTTGGGTACATGTCGTCAGTCGCCCCTCTCTCCGTGAAAGCAATGGCAGACAATCGTTTTGCACCTTTTTTCCTGGGTTACCCGTGCAGACACCATACCACGGCAAGCATGGAGCCCGCTCAGCTCACTGTCACTGCTGCTGTTGTGGGCAAGTCTACTGTGGGGGCTACTGTGATCCAAGTAGCCAATGCAGTCATTGACGTTCTGTTATCAAGTGTAGTGACTCTGGGAAATGTGCGGGCCTTTTTAGATTTTAGCTGCATCATATTCTTGTCCTTTGTCGCTGGTGAAGAAATCTTGCAACCATACATTCCAGTCTGGTAGGTGCTCTAACACCCCATAGCACTTCTGTGGTTGATACATGTAACAGCTCTAGGGCTCTTGCTCTTTTGCCTTGGCTGAGGTACCTTGCCCTACCCGGCCCTCCAAGCATTCAACGCAGAAGCACAATGTCAACCACTCTCCTTTACTTTATTGAGATGTTCAAAGCATTCTAGTAGATTAATAAGGCATGATTTTCCTTTGCAGAAACCGTACTGTTTAGACCATATCATAACTCAATATTTCATGTGTTTTGTTGTTCTATTTTTAATTATCATTTCTTGAAATTTACCAGGTACACATGTAAGACTTCACAGTCTGTAACTTTCTTTAAATTGTCAATGTTTTCTAGCATCTACTCTTCTGACAGCTAGAGCTCTGAGAACACCTCTGTGACAGATATGGCAATTTCCTGCAATATCCTTGAAAGACCTCGATACAATAAGTTTATGTATTGTGGGCTGGGACTGCATGTAATTTCTCGAAGGGGGAGATGTGACAGACATTGCAACCCCATGTAGTATCTTTGGGGTCCATTGTTTTAAATGACCAGTTTATGTATGATTGTGTTCTACTCCACGGGGGAGGGTTACCACAGCTCCTCCAGGAACTAAAAACAGTGAGTGGTGATTATAGCAAATCAGCCAGGTTGTAACTCCCCCAAGAGGATACTCGCACATACTAGTTCAAACTGGATTCTCCAGGGAGCTACAGAAAGGACTTTTGGACAAATAGCCTGACTCATGGCCGCCTTTCTGATCCAGCAAACAGACAGGGCCTTCAGTTTTAGAAAGGGAGGGAAGCAATTCTTATGGAAGGATTGGAAGAACTTGACCTACAAGGACCCCATAAGACTGGTGGGTGACCTCCAGTAAGCTTTTAGCATGTGTATAGGAACTTTTATTGTTTTTATATGTTTTCTCTCTAATGCTTTTAGCTTAAGAAGTAATGTGCTCGCTTAGAAGGAGCTGCATGGTAACTTATAACTGTGGGCAATGTAATGGTCACAACCTTCAGAAAGACAGCAAAGTGCAGACACTGGCCTGTTTCGGGAGTCTGACCTATTGTGCCTATTGCCGTGTAATCCATGTAGCTGTGCAGATTTAAAACCCCTGGTCAAGAGGGAGTGAGACTTTGTTTCAGCCCAAGTCAGGTGACAGCTGGGAACTGAGGACCTAAAGTGGGTTCCCTTGGTGGACCACAGAAGGGGAACACAGGTGCAGTTGTTCAGCAACTGTGATAACCTGACCCTTATTACTGGAAAAGAGCAAATCCTGGGTAGGCACCTCTCCTCACCATACTTGTCAGTGAAGACTGAGGCAAAGAAATTGTTTTGCTTCTCGGCAATGTCCTTAATTGTTCTCTTTAATCCCTGGTGATTCATCAGACCACCAATTCTTTTTCAGGCTTCCTGCTTCTGAAACACTTAAAGAACTGTTTGTTTTTTATACCTCTACCTATTTGCTCTTTGAAATCCATTTTAGCCCTCCTAATTTCCCTCTTACATACTACTTGCTGTGATTTGTGCTCCTGTTTATTGGTTTCACTGGGATTAAATTTCCAGTGTTAAAAGAATTTCTGTTTGGCTTGAGTGGCCTCTTGAACCTTGCCATTCAGCCATATTCTTGTCTTCCTGTTTCCCTGTTTGTTCAGTGGTATGTATCTTCTGAAACTCTATTATTGCTTCCTTAAGTAGCATCCATGCCACATGTAAGGATTTTACTGCCTTTACTTTTGCCTTTTAGGGTCTTTTTAACTAACATCCTCATCTTATTGAAATCACCCTCTCTAAAGCTTAATGTCACTGTGACACTTTTTGCACCATACCCAGGAGCGGTGCCAGGGTTTTTGGCGCCCTAGGCGGGGGTCCTTCTGCGCTCCCGGTCTTCGGGGCACTTCGGCGGCGGGTCCTGGAGCGAGTGAAGGACCCGCCGCAGAATTGCCACCGAAGTCCCGGAGCGCGGAAGGAACCCCCGCCGCCGAATTGCCGCCAAGGGCGGCAAAATGCCGCCCCCCCCAAATCCTGGCACCCTAGGCGACCGCCTAGGTCACCTAAATGGAAGCGCCAACCTCTCCATAAACTGTAGAATCTACTTATATTGTGGTCATTATTATTGAGTGGCTTGGCTACTGTTATTTCTTGAATTAACTGCTGGATGTTACTTGTTTCAAATCTCTGTATCTCGTGGAGGGCCACAAGAGCCTAATAAATCCTAAACTTTTCTAGCAGGAGCTAAATCTCTAAGCATGCTTTTCAGATATAAACCTGGTAAGTTTATGCCATAGACTTTTGTTTTAATGATCTTTTTAATTTTTTCCCCCAATTTTAGGATGAATTTGATACTCTTAGAAATTGTAGTGCAAGCTAGATTTATGCACAGTATAGGTTAACAACACCAGACAAACTTCTCCAACACAGAGCTTTGCCAGTCACCTCGATCCCGAACAGGATCATCTGTTATTCTAATCCTGGGCCCATCTACAGCTCTGCCAGTGCACCTTAATCCTGCCTGGCAGCATCCCATTCCAGCTATGTATTATTCCCCTTTTTTCTTAGATCAATCATGACCTCAAGCACCCACTGCTATTCCTGTTTTAGGCCTCTCTTATAAAATTATCACCTGTCCTGTTTCTGCTGGGATCTCTCCTGATTTTGTAGTGTTGATTCTGCATCCTAAAACCCTGATAATGAAAGGTTAGGGATGTTTCCCCCTAACACTTATACAGCATAATTTTAGAGATTCTGATCTCTGGTCCACAAATGCACAAAATCAGAATTGGAATATTTACCCATATGAGTGAGAAACAGCCTCAAAATTTGGTTCTGCTGGATTATGGCCATTTTCCCAAAACAAATTCAGGTCTAGATCCACAGATTTAGATGCCCAACCACCATTTTAGGCATCTAAATCCAAAGTTAAATCCTCAAATCTGGGTAACTGGGCAACAAAATGACAGATGAAATTGAATGTTGATAAATGCAAAGTAATACACATTGGAAAACATAATCACAACTCTACATATAAAATGATAGGGTCTAAATTAGCTGTTACCACTCAAGAAAGAGATCTTGGAGTCATTGTGGATAGTTCTCTGAAAACATCCATTCAATGTGCAGCAGCAGTCAAACAAGCTAACAGAATGTTGATAATCATTAGGAAATGGATAGGCAGTAACACAGAAAATATCATATTGCCTCTATATAAATCCATGATACGCCCACATCTTGAATACTGTGTGCAGATATTGTTGCCCCATCTCAAAAAAGATATATTGGAATTGGAAAAGGTACAGAAAAGGGCAACAAAAATGATTAGGGGTATGGAACAGCTTCCATATGAAGAGAGACTAATAAGATCGAGAATTTTCAGCTTGGAAAAGAGACGACTAAGGGGGGATATGATAGCGGTCTATTAAATCATGACTAGTGTGGAGAAAGTAAATAAGGAAGTGTTATTTACTTCTTCTCATAACACAAGACCTAGGGGTCGCCAAACAAAATTAATAGGCAGCAGATTTAAAACAAACAAAAGAAAGTATTTCTTCACACAACGCACAGTCAACCTGTGGAACTCCTTGCCAGAGGATGTTGAGAAGGCCAAGACTATAACTTGTTCAAAAAAGAACTAGATAAGTTTGTGGAGGATAGGTCCATCAATGTCTATTAGCCAGGATGGGCAGCGATGGTGTCCCTAGCCTTTGTTTGCCAGAAGCTGGGAATGGGCGATAGGGGATGGATCACTTGATGATTACCTGTTCTGTTCATTCCCTCTGGGGCACCCGGCATTGGCCATTGTCAGAAGACAGGATACTGGGCTAAATGGACCATTAGTCTGACCCAGAATGGCCATTCTTATGTTCTTATGTTCAAAACTCCCTATTAGGTACCACCTAACCCTGCCGGTACATAAATTCCCTAGATACTTAAATTTCTGCTGGTGGGCAATCACAAAGCTACCTAAATCATAGAAATGTAGGGCTAGAAGGGATGTCATGACGTCATCAAGTCCCACCCCTGAGCTGAGGCAGGACCAAGTAAACTTAGAATATCCCTGACACATATGTGTCCAACCTGTTCTTAAAAACCTCCAATGATGGGGATACCATGACTTCCTTTGGAAGCCTATTCCAGAGTTTAATTACTGTTATAGTGAGAAAGTTCTTCCCAATATCTAATCTAAACATCCCTTGCTGCAAATTAAGCCCATTACTTCTTGTCCTACCTTCAGTGGACATGGGGAACAATTCAACACAGACCTCTTTATAACAGCTCTTAACATATTTGAAGACTATCAGGTCCCTACTCAGTCTTCTTTTCTCAAGACTAAACATGCTCAGTTTTTTTAACCTTTCCTCGTAAGTTTTCTAAACTTTTCATAATTTTTGCTGCTCTCCTTTGGACTCTCTCCAATTTGTGCACATCTTTCCTAAAGTGTGGCACCCAGAATTGGACACAGTACTTCAGATGAGGCCTCACCAGTGCCAAGTACAATGAGACAATTACCTTCTCTGGCTTACATTAAAATATTCCTGTTAATATGCCCCAGAATTATATTAGCCCTTTTTGCAACTGCATCACACTGTATATAAGCCAATAATTTGTGATCCACTATAACCCCCAGATCCTTTTCAGCACTGCTACCATCTAGCCAGTTATTCCCCATTTTTTTTGTTGTGCACTTGATTTTTCTTTCATAAGTGAAGTACTTTGCACTTGTCTTTATTGAATTTCACCTTGTTGAATTCTGACTAATTCTCCAATTTGTCCAGGTCATCTTGAATTATAATCCTGATCTCCAAAGTGCTTGCAACCCCTCCCTGCTTGGTGTCATCTGCAAATTTTATAAGCATGTTCTCCACTCCACCATCAGGGTGGATAAAAATCAATGATTTTTTTTTTTTAAATTGGATTTTTTTTTATAAAATGCTTTTTGAGGAAAAACCTATCTAAAGATAGTTTTAATTAAGATATATTATAGCTCAAAGATATCACATCGTGGAATAGGGATTATAAATTCTAATTCTATAGTAGGAGACAATATATTCATGTAATGTTTAAGAAAAGTTTTGTAAATGAGTTCCAATAATTCATGGATTAGGGATCCGATTTTATGGGGTTCCAGGGGCTTCTGTATAGATTATTTAGGTTAATCTTTCTATCTACCCAATGGGACTCAGTGCTCAGCCTAGAAGATACCATCAGAGATGCTTAGTTTTGCAGTTCTCAAACTGTGGATTTGTGTCTCCAGCAAAAATGTTTTTAAATAAATAAATAATGTATAGAGGTGAGAAATAACAGATCTCAACCCTTTTGTCCCTCTGCAAATTTGTGTACACAGAGTCAATCCTTTACCTCTCTCTAAAAGTGCAAAGTTTCAAAAAGTTCAATGAATAGAAGATTGCTGGGGGCAGAATAGATCTGGACAAGGAGAACAAGTCTGGAGATAAATGTGAGAAAGGAGGGACAGGCAGTAGAAACAAAAGTGTTTGAGCAGCATATTCCAGAAGTCTTGAGGTCTTTCTGAGTGTAGCCTTCATTGATTTGAGATCTACCCCCTCTCACTAGAAGGGAAAACCTATAATGGCCGCAGGCCATAAAAGAGACCCAGTTTGGGAATAAGAACCATTCAAGAAATATATGTTTGCTGATGATGTTTTAAAGGAAGTCACACCAGTGAACTGGTGGAAGTCACTTAAGCACTTAGATTCAGAGACTGTTGAAGTGATAATCTCACTTTTAACAGCAGTAGCTTCTTCTGCCGGTGTAGAAAGAATATTTTCTTCCTTCGGACTAATTCATTCCAAATTGAGAAATCGTTTGGGTCTTGAAAAAGCAGGAAAGCTTGTTTTTCTTTACCAGATTATGAACAAACAGGAAAATGAAGGTGAAGACAACTGAGTTAGCTGCAGAAGCCAATATTTTAAGTTTCTCATGTAGACCTGGCTGACATAGTTGATTGAATTTTTGTTGTTGTATTTTTAATATTTCATTTAACTATTTTAGTTAAAAACAATTTTAACAAAAACCTGATTTAAAAAAAAACTTGAATGTTTAACTAAATTCAAAAATTCATATGCTTGTTTTGTTCAAATATTATGTTTGCTGTTGAAGAAAAAAAATCCAGAATACATAACACTGTTGTTTTAGTTAAATAAAACAATTTAAATGTCTGTCTGATGATGTTCTCCTCCTAATACAGGATGGCAAGAAAATCCTCCAAATATTAATGATTAAACTGTTGAATTGGAGATAGTTCACCTCCCAATAACTTCATAAATAACTGCTTCAGTTACCTTTGGTAAATGAAATAACCAAACGATCATTCATTTTCTGAGATAGCTGTAAAACTAATCTGAAAAGTTTTCAAAATAAATCACTTTAAAAATGTATAGTGTGTACCTTCTAAAAATGAAACCTACATCTGACTCTGAGTTGTGAAGAATATGTATTAAGGTTATAACAACCAACAAGAATGCACTTTTATGTAGAAATCCGTGATTAAATCGAGTCTTCCTGACTAGTGATTTAAATCATGATTTTAATCAATTTGATTTTAATCAAATCCACCCTGTTCACCATCCATGTCATTAATGAAAATATTGAATATAACCAAACCCAGGACTAACCCTAGCAGCACCCCACTATATACACCCGCCCGGATTGACAGAGAACAGCTGATAACTACTCTTTGTGTATGGTCTTTCAACCAGTTGTGGAACCACCTTATAGTAATTTCTTCTAGATGGCATTTCCCTAGTTTGCTTATGAAAATATCACATTGGACGGTGTAAAAAGCCTTCCTGAAATCAATATATATAACGTCTACAGCTTCCCCCCATCCACTAGCCAGTAACTCTATCAAAGAGGAAAATCAGGTTGGTTTGGCATAATTTATTCTTGATAAATTCATGTTGGGCTATTCCTCATAACCCTGTTATTTTCTAGGTGCTTACAAACTGATTGTTTAATAGTCTGTTCCAGTATCTTTCCAGGTATTGAAGCTAGGCTGACTGGTCTATAATTCCATGGGTCCTCTTTGTTCCCCTTTTTAAAGATAGGTACTATATTTGTCCTTCTCCAGTCCTCTGGGACCTCATCTGTCCTCCAGAGTAATTGCTAACAATTCTGAGATTGCTTCACTTGTTCCTTAAGTACCATAGGGTGAATTTCATCAGGCCCTGCCTGAAGCCCAGTGCCTTTAGCCCATGCAGGATCTTCAAGCTAGGCATTCCTCTGCCTATCTTGCCTGTGAGGTCCAATCTAATAGGGATTCTCAGAGGCTGACTAGTGTATCACTGTCTCCCCACACCCAACTGCCTCCTTTTAAGAGCCGTCACTACCTGCTATAGACTAGGGACTTGAACACAGTTCTCTAACTTCCTAGGTGAGTGCCCTAACCACAAGCTATAGAGTCATTCTCACTTGCCATCCCAATGAATATTTGAGTGTTTTATTCATAATGGAACATTTTCAGCAGAAACTCCAGAATACCCCCACAGACCAGTGGTTAGGGCACTCGTCTCATTTATTTATTTATTTTGAGAGAAAGAGCTGACCTGGCTTAGGCACGTACCCCCAGGAGAGGGCTCACAGCTGCAAATCCTGAGTGAAAGGAGGTGCCCCTGTTTTGACGGGTGATGCTTAGGCCACTTCCCTCCTCAGATGGCTCCGTGCTCATGTTCCTTCCTGGCTTCTGAAGAATACCTTTCTTATGCCCCTTAACGCAGGGTTGTGGATTCCACTGAGTGGCAGGAGGCCTAAACATTAGTCATTGCAATATCTAATGTTTAAATCCCTTTTGTGGACCGAGCCCCTAGTGTTCAAGCCTGTACTCACTGAAGCCAATGGTAAAACTCCTCTAGCTTCAGGGGTGTAGGATCAGGCCTCAAGACAGATGTACGGTTACTCTAGGTTAAAGTTGCATGCATGGGAGGAGATAGGCAAAATACTTACTGCAACAAGCCTTTTCCATCTTTAATTTCTGTGAGTCTGTAATACTGAAGGGAGTCTCAGGGAAAGGATTACAGTTCTAGATTTGCAAACCTACTGCCACCTCTATTAGTGAAAATTTTGTTCTCTTAATTAACAGGCATACATCTCATAATCCCTTCCCCTAACAGTATATGAACTCTAGTTCACTTAAAAAATTTCATTTAGGAGGAAATGTGTATCCTTAGGCGGTGGAAGTGTCACTACTGCATTATTCTTAACTAAGAATTATGATTTTTTCCTTCCTTGTCCATATTTACAACTTTTTGTGTGTGAAAAAATAGACATTACTGTATTGTGTCTTGATACAATGGTGATAAGCACTTACAAATATCTTAGATTGTCTTAAATAAATTCTGACTTCCAGCCCACCTCGTATGGCTACAGTGAATGTTGCAATTGTTAACTAAAGAAAATTCATACATGGATTTCTAAAATCCCTCAGTGCTCAGTAAAGTCTGGGTTGTAATATTAGAGTTCTTGTTTCTGTGTTAGAAATGTATCTCATTTGTATGTTTTATGTCATCTGCCCTCATATTTCTTAATAAAGTTCAGATATTGCTTTTTTTCTAGGTAATGTGTGTATTTAAAAAACTTGATCAACTGTTTCTTAAACAGCTGATTGTGCAATTTATAACTACTTGTTATTCATTTGAAAAGTTATTAGTATCTTTCTAGTCAAGTAAATGTAAATTGAAAAATGTGTTTCTAATTGCTGAATATTCTAAATACAGGAACTCCTCACTTTACATTTTAGTTATGTTCCTGAAAAATGTGACTTTAAGCGAAACAATCTTAAGCGAATCCAATTTCCCCATAATAATTAATGTAAATGAGGGGGTTAGGTTCCAGGGAAATTTTTTTCACCGGACAAAAGACTATATTATATATATATATATATATATACACACACACACACACAGTATAAGTTTTAAACAAACAATTTAATACTGGTACACAGTGATGATGATTGTAAAGCAGGGGTCGGCCCGCCGCCCCACTCAGCACCCCCGCCCACCGCTCTCCCCTGCGGAAGCTTGGTCCTGCGGCAGCCAAGTTTCCCTCCTCCCCCACTTTTTCCCACAGCTTGGTGCATTCCAGCCCCTCTGCCCCTCCTCCTCCCTCTCCCTGCAGGGATGGCCCTTGCGAGGGGGAGGGGGAAGAGCGGCAGGTTGCACACAGCTCCGTAGAGCAAGCAGAGAGAGGTAGGGATGGGCCTGGGGGAAGGGGGTGGAACAGGGCATATCCCTCCCAGCTCCCTGCCATGAGCCGCTCAGGGCAGGGGGCTGGGAGCACCCCCACGAGCCGAGCACCCCCGCCCTCTGCCCTGCACCCCCCACACAACCAGCCTTCTGCCCTGACCTCCCTACACACACCCAGCCTTCTGCCCTGCACCCCCATACCCCCAGCCTTCTGCCCTGCACCTCCACATCCCCCCAGCCCTCTGCCCTGACCTCGAGTCCCCCCAACACCCAGCCTTCTGCCCTGCACCCCCACACACCC